>NW_010203745.1:0-7473 GCF_000695765.1 Mesitornis unicolor | reverse complement strand
TGACATAAAGCTAATTCAAAGGAAACATAAAGGGTGAAACCCTGGTGGGGTCAGAATCACTGCAAGTATATCAAAGCTGATGGAAGTACACAAATTTGTATTAGGTCAAGATAAGGGCTGATATACTTCAAGAACCCAAATCCTTAGCAAAATACAAGGTTTTTGCTCTTTAAATATCTGTTACCTTTTACAGGTCAGAGTCAATGAGCATGTCGAAGTACAACCAAAGGGACAAAGATTGCAAAAGTACTTCAGGCAAAGGCTTCCCTTGAAAATTCATCTTAGTGTGACTGTATTTGAGGTAGAAGACTTCCAGAGAGATATTTGCATAGAGGAGTTTAATCCTTCCCATGGAAAGCAGGTGAAAGGAAAGCAGAGAGTGAGCAATAGTCATGCCTGGGTTTGTGAGAGGGTTGAGAAGGGGTCTTCTGCCAAGGAAACTGTCAAATCTGTAAAAAACTGTCCAAAAGGGCTTTTGCAGCAGCTTACTTTGGGAGAACAGTTCTCCAAGCAAGGTCTCTTGGGGCTACATCACACAATTCATTAGAGAGAACTGGTGAGTAAAGTAGTGGCAATGGCCTTTGGAAAAAAAAAACCCACCAATTTCCACTTCCCATTTTGTCATAAGCTGTCAGAAAGTGTTACACAGCACTATCAAACAGCTGTTGCCTTTCTCCTTAAAGATGGATGAAGTAATGCTGGTAGAGAGCCTTGCTCTCAGTAGATCTGGGAAGTGTGATGGAAATCTCCATAACCCTCACCTCACAATATGATAAAATCTTAGTTGCCCCAGATGTTTTTCCTTCCTGAATTAAAGACATTCCAGTTTTGCTCCCTGGGATGTTCCTGGACTGAATTTTAACACTTTTCTCAGATAGGGGCTGTCATCAACAATTGTCACTTTGGATGGTTCCAAGTCTGAGTGCAAAGGCAGGGGAGAAACAGGAAAGAGGATGGTAGGAAAGGAGATAGCCCTTGGGCTAATGGATACAGTTTTTTAATAGTTGGCCCTAGGAACTACTTCCAGCATGGGTTTTTTGGCTACTGACAGGCAACTGCTCTGCAGTGGCATGTACACTCTGTTAGGAGACTTGGAAAGGAATTGAGGCTGTACTTTAAACCAGATCTCACTGGCTCTTGTGGATATCCTGATTGATGCCAGCATAGATGAGAAGAGGATCTGACCTTAGGGCTTATAAAAAGCCTCCACATTTCTAAACAAAATTTTTTGTGTAATTAGAGCTGGCAGAGCGCTGGTGCTACCTCATAGAGAGCTGAATTGGTACGTAGTCACTAGGCTCCAAATTCCTTCTTCTTCTGAGGCAGCCAAATGACAGCAAAAGGGGAAGGAGGAGCTCTGCTGGATATGTTGCAAGAAGATGGGGCAAAAGGCAAGTGATTCCCTGCTTCAAAACACTACCCGGGGAAGACTTCTAGCTCACACAGTGCGGTGCAGCTGGGAGTGTCAGCCCTCATCTGAAGGAGTTGCTGAGTTTCTCAGTGCTCACCCCACTACTTGAGCCCAGCTGATGCTACCAGGTTTGTATACCTGAGGCATCATCAGTGCTATCATCCCACTGATGAACAGTCTCAGCCAGCAGAATGGTCCTCCGTCAAGTTGTCCTCCCTGCTATAGCTGAAGGATGTCTTTTGCTGTAAGACATCACTAGGTACATGTAGGGCAAGCGTCTCTCACTGAACGTGACTCTTGAATGCAAAGATTAGCTATTACTTTCCAAGAGTTTGTATTTAGGTCTCTCAGTCATTAGTTTACATGGACTACCAATTCTGCATTTTGGATGCTTGCTTCATCACACAGGAGCAATTACCGGGACACCTCTGCTGCTGATGCACAGCAAAGATGGTCCAGCACAGCAGCAGACTATGCGAGCTGAGACTCTTAAGAGGAAAGAGCCAGGCTCACTCATGCTGCCATTGAAGACAGCCTCTACTTGCACACTATAAGGGACCAAAGGCCAGCAGGAAGAATCAAGTATTTTCAGGCTTCTCAGAGGAATATTGTAAACAAAGTCGAGTAAAAGGAAAGGTGTATAAAATGTCTTGACACTGCCTTTTAAGTGAGTTGCCATGTGTTATTTTAGCCAAGTCTTTATTCATTTCTACTTAATGCTGTGTGCTAAAGGTCTCAAAGCTGCTGGCAATACTCAGTGGAATAATTTTAGAGCAACTGTAATAGAATGAGCAGAATAAAGGACTGTACAAATAAATTGTAGCAAGATAGCTTTTTAATAGAACAACTTATCCAAAACACCGATGGCTGGGGCTTGTGAATGGAAAAAATCTCCCTTGTGTTTAATTACCCCCAGCCTGTCTTTATTTTCTTCTTACAATTCTAAACATTATTCTCTTGTGCTGGACACAGTCCAGTTGGAAAGTTGGTATTTGATCAACGATGTGTCCTATTCACAGGCTGGAAGTCCAAACAGGATGACTACAGCCAACCATCCCATCTGACCTCCTGCGTGATGGAGGTTATGGCATTCCACCCTGCCAGGCCTGCAGTGGAAGGAATTACTCTTCACTGCTATTCTGGATTCAGGAAAGCATTTCTGTTTAGAGCAGTGCTTAAGCACACACTTAACTTTAATAATATGCTTAATTCCCATTTAAACATGCAGTTAAGTGCGACTTTGAGTTTGAACTTTTGTGAGCAAACACAAAGTAACTTGGTTATAGAGAAAAGTATACTTTATGGCTCCTGGTGCAAAGTGATATCTTAAGACTTAATTCAAAAACGTCAGATGTCTAAAGTATCTCCAGTCATCAAGTGAGCTCCAGAGAGATATGATTTGCTCAGGGATTTTCAGGCCTATGAGGGTTCAATGGTGTCGTCAGCTGCAGCATGAAACTGCTGCAGGAAATGTGTGGTATCCTCTTCCATTTCAATCATTAGAAAAGATATATGAATCAATAGTATTTCATTAATTCAGTAACAACCTCTGCAAAACCTCTCAAAAGACAAAAAGAGAAGCTGATTTTTGTCTTCATTTCCAAGGTTTTCTTCATTTGCTTGGGGAATGGAGGAAATCTCTGCTGCACCATAATACCTTACCTAATTGAGCCCTTAGATTAATGTTTAAACTTCATTTGCAAGTCCATTACCAAATCTAATCAGTTACAAAGGTACCATTAAGGAGGGGATTTTTTTTTTTTCGAATGTACTTTTAATTCACATTTCCCCCCACAACTGTCCAAGGCCCTGGCAGTGGCTGCAGCACTGTGTTATAGATACTGTACTTATACCAGGAGGAAAAAAGAAACCACAGAATATTTTCAGTGGAGATAATAAAATACAAAATTACATGGAGTCCATATGCTGGTATGAGCCAAAAAGGGATCAGTTAAATCTTGAATCTACTGAAACTTTCAGTTATCAAAGGAAAACAATACTAATGTTCAGCCTCTTTTGAAGTGATGATACCACCTTTGAGAAAATTCTGGGTTGAGTGTAGTGACGGCTTTTCCCTAGAACTGTGCAGCATGGTCAGCATTATCCACAGCATCTTTCAGTGAACTGAAATCCTGGCACAACCCATAAGTTTCAGGTGTGCTTAATTTTCCATGCTCATGTACTCTCCAGCCTTGTTGCTAATGAATCCTCTTTGTATTGCAAGTGAATTGTTCCTTTTGAGGTATATATCGGAACAAGACTACCAGCTTCTCAGGACTTGGGATAGTGGACAACATAAATGCTAACACACAGCTGACCTGACCACAGTTGAATGGGTGACTTCAAGCCGAAGACTGAATCTCTCATTACCTAATCCCTGAGACATCCAGACTCCCATCCTCATCTGCACTTACAAAAAATTAAAATCTGGATTTTATTTTTATAACTGTTTTCAGAAGATAAACAAAGCTGAAACCAAGATCTAAAAATCAGCAGTGTGATATTATGCATGCACCACTACTTTCAGGGAAACCAAATTTCGCTGCTGTGTCTGTGTACTTGGGGAAAGCTCTTCCCACCCAGGGTGGTCAGACCCTGGCTCTGGGAGGGAGGGGTATTGTTGCGAAAAACAGGGAAATAAATCCGGTCTTATGACGCCAGCACCGAATATGCAACAGACACAAGTCGGGAAACAAATAGTAATCATTTATTTACAGTAACATTTACAGTTTCTTTGGAATTGCCGGTGATAAATTGAAAAGCTACAGGTACATTAAAGGTTGTATAACTAATGTAATACCAACAACAACGCACTATGAAACACAAACACTAACAACAACAACAACAATAACAACTTGGCTGCATTAAGCCCATCTGCCTGGCAAATAAACAAGCCTGTTCAAACAGAAATACAGTGTAGTAAAACCAGGAATACCCTCAGGGCAACCTAGAAATGCACCTGAGGAAATATAAAATACACTCAAGGAGTATACATCTGAGGAGGAAAATATAGAATACACTCAGGGAGTATACACCTGAGGAGGGAAATGTATCACTCAGCGTTAGCTGAGGTAAATAATCTTACCCACAAGTTGACCCAAGTGGTGAGGTTGGAGAGGGAGCGAATTCGTCAGTCTGTCCAGTCATTGGTATGGTTCCGAGTTCATCTTGTTGTCCCCCCCAGTAAGGGCTCCCACGTAAGTTACCTTGGTCAGCATTCCGACCAAGGGGGAAGGTTCTCATCACTCCATGGCTGGAGAAGTAACTCCCCATTTCTAGCATGAATCTTAGGGTTTTTATTCCCTGATGTATGTGACAGCAGGCAAGAGTGTGCCTGAGTGGATTAGACCACCTGGGGTGTTTGTCTTTAGCAGTGTTTCCCCTTATCTTTAGTTATTACTCAAATTTCTGCATTACATCTCCAGGGCATACATGTGGGTGGGGATGACTGTAGACAATCTTATCAGTTATGTTAATGTCACAAAGTCTGTTAATTCACACCTGCATGGGTAGAGGTAATGGCTTTTTTATGGAGGACTGGGGGACTGGAACCATGAGGCCTCTGCCTCATCTCACACTCCTTCAGGCATCCAGATAACACCAGATAACGATTTCTAGTGATGGTTGCCACCTAGCCCAGTGCTCCGACACCTCCAGTGCTCGCCACCTCGCTCAGTGTTGAGTTTCATGCTTCCAGGCATGCAGCTACATGGTGTACATGACTTGGACATTGTGACTAACTTCTGCTCTCTCTCAACAGGTATTTAGAGGTGGCTGCTAATAACTGGGGGTTTACTCACCTTGTCTAAATCTCCTGGTGCATATTTTAATTTCCTGATCCCTATGCATCCTTTGCAGTCTGCTTACCCAGCCAAACTAGTAATCAATTTGGGAAGCAGTGGTTGGGAAGTAGTTTTGCCGAGTCCTGAGAGGAAAGTGACTCTGTTGCCACAGTGTGGATAATATTACACTGCACTGCCCTGTCCACTGAAACAGGCAGTTTTCAACTGCTGTTGAGAAGGACGTCTTCTGCTAGTCAAAATGTCTCTGATTAGGACAAGAGAGGCCTTTCCACCAGGCTACTTGGATTAAGAAGTACATAGCATAACACCCAACTTGCTGTATGGCAGCTGTGAGGTCTTTTCCATCCTGTACCACTGGCCTGCTGCGTGCCCTTGTGTTTCTCTCTAAGCCACACTTCTGTGATCTGAAAAACAGGGATAATAATTGTTATATTAGCACTTACCGTTCCAGAGCGCTTTGAGATCTGTGGATAAAAAAAAGTGCAGTGTAAGTACTTCTGCTATGATATGTTACCACATTTCTGTATCCCTGTACAGAAAAGGACGAGAGCAAAGAACAAAAAGAGAAGCAGGTAAGAATGATTAATAAATATGCAGCCTAAGGTGGCCTCTCTCCCAAGATAAATGTAACAGCAATGATGAATGCAGAGTCGGAAAAGGACTGGAGTAGGGCAGAAATGAAAGTGTAGACAATGCCGCATTATATCCACAGATCTTTGTCTCCCTGGACTTCAGTCACCGCTGTATGCTTGAAGCCAGTCAGAAGAATCCCCAGCAGAGGTATCTGACTATGCGCCCTTAACATAGGATCACTCTTCCTGCTTTAAACATGAAGAAAAAGGAGGGAGGAAGAGCCCTAGGGTTCAACGTCAACAAGATCTAAACTGCTTGACATTCTCGTTCTGAAATGCCAGCTCTTAAATTATCAAGGCTGCTTTTTTTTCTTTTTCATTTTTTTTTCCCTGAGTGTTCTGTATTTCCCCATGTAACAGTGTGCAAACATTTTATCAGCAAATACGGGGGGGGAAAAATCAGCTATCTAAAACTGATAAAGCAATTTGGCATGGAGGTAGCGGCTATCACTTCGAAATGGATATGAGCTTTCTGAGGTTTAACAAGTTGCAGGGATAAAATTCTGAGGATTGACTGCTCTGAGGGTGAAGGGGAAGCTGTGCTTGCTCGCTCTGTGACATTTCTACCTGCTCCACTGCCCATGTTACTGGGACTGTGCCCTAATGAAAGGAATTATACTACTCTGCTGTATAGCAACAGTCCGTGACACTGTGCTAACAGTATGTTTGGGGCCATTACTTAAGTGATAATCTCACTGCTCCTTTGTTTTATGAGGTAATAATGTGATTCCCATGTGCATAAAATGAGGCCAAAGGGTAAATAGTTTGTTATAATGAGGGAACAACATTAAGACTGATGAAAACTAGAGGTCAGTGTTATTATTTCTATTATGACACCCATTCGTTTAATAATCCTTGTACTCATATCCTAACGGCAGGAATCCATGTCCTGACTTTTCAAGGCAGTGTCTGTCCCCTAATAACAGCAGATATTATCCTGCTGCCTCTCGTATCTAACTCAGCTTGCTCTCGATATGGTTCCTCATTACAATCAGACCTGAGAGACTCACAAAATGGCTGTGTGGTGGAGAACTACTGGCAGGGTACCAGAAACACTACAGAGACGTTCTCTGCGTGGCCTCAAGGCACAGAGGTATCAGTGACAGGATAGGGAACTCATCACAGGTTTTCTAATCCATGATGAGCTTTCCACTTTGTGTACTCTCCTTCCTTTCTGCTGAATCTACTTTTTTTTCTTCTCCCAGTGTATCTGCTCTCTGCTGACAGTTTGTCATTCCCAGCTGAGAAAATATTCCCAGTAGGAGTTTGTGCATCAGTGATGCATTTTTTTCAGGTCTTTTTTTTTTTTTTTTTTTTTGAGAGAACAAAAGCCTAGCTGGTCTACTTAGACTGGACCTGAACACGGCAATGTTACAGGGTTTATTAGAATATTAGGAGTTGGAAGGGACCTTGAAAGATCATCTAGTCCAAGATCCTATTCATCACAGAATAAAATAAGTAGTGTCATGCATTCTGAATGGGAAAAGTTTCCATGTATATTTAAAATATATATAGGTATGTATAATTTCATAAACCAGTTAAATAAATAAAACATTATTTTCTGGATACCTTATTGTAATATAAATTGTAATATATATTATATATATATAGTAATAAAAATATAAAT
>NW_010203744.1:0-13655 GCF_000695765.1 Mesitornis unicolor | reverse complement strand
ATATATATGTAATATATTTACATATAAAATAATATTTCAGGTACTATCTAAGTAGGTCAATCCTGACTAGGGTGGGCACAACAAATTAAGTTTTTGATGAGAGGAAAAAAGAATCCTTTGTCCTTCTCAGTGCTGGATAGGGTGGAAAATAGCAAAGCTATTTTGCTGTTCTTGGTAGATACTGACAAGATGTGTAGTTAAATCTTCATTTAGGGTTTTCGCGAGGCCTACAGCTGTGCGATCCTCTTTTTCCCCAGTGTTAGCTGAGGGTAGTTGAACTGCCGATTAATGCAACTTCATTAACATAAGATTGGAATACCTAATGGAGAAGGAGTACTCTGTGATTTAATTTATGTTTTATTTTATCAGACATTCTTCTTCACCGTGTGCTGCTGACCAGAGTCAAGGTCAATTGCATATCACTAAAACTTTAGCTGTTGGTGATTTCTAGTTGCTCACTCTATCTCTATTCCGAAGTGCAGAGTTCCCATTTTGATTTATATTAGCAATAGACTAGTATCTTCATCTTTGATAGTCATTAACTCCCATAGGTTTTTTTTTAGTTGTTTTTTTTTTAAACGCTTGCATAAGGACTACTGGCTTTGGCCTTGATTCTATAGGGGACATCACATAGGAAGTGGGGACCAGTGTCTGGTGATACCACAAAATTGAAAGCACTCGAATCCAACTGAACATTATCAAGATTTCAGGCTGCAGTCAGAATAAGGCAGAATTTTCCTCACTGCAAATTGCTTCACACTTAGACACTCTGCCAGGAGACAAAATTGGGGTTTTTTTGCTTTTTTACAACAGCCAAAATATTGTATTTATATTATATCAGGGTATAATTAAGCCATTAAGCTGAAAGTTTCCAGGTTTGAGCATACACGGAGAGCATTCGAAAAGAGCTAGAAAGATTGTGTAGTGCTAAGAAACTGTAGACCGTCTGATGGGTGCCATCAGAATGAGCTGAGCTCAGCCAGAACGTTTTTACAGTGGTACGTAGGAATATCAGATACTGCTATTTCTACTGCTACTTCTTATTTTGACCTACAAGAGACAGTACAATAAATCACCATCCCAGGCATAGCTTGCTTTGTGTGCAGGACCATTTAGACATGTAAATGTCACACTTTTAAAACTTCAGGAAAATGCAAGGTGTGATATTGGCTGCTTCACACAGAGTCCCACTTTTGAATCACAGTTTTCTATCCTATTATATTTTTGTTGCTTCCTTTGCCTTTACCATTACTAAATTGCATCTCTAACTGCTGGGCTGGCTGATGCATGCTTTCTCTCTCAACAGATGCTCTAGGGAAGGAGGAAGGAGGTTAGGAGAGACATAAGGGAAATAAAAGCTTCCTCCTACTCATGCTGCTCTGTAGTTCTGGTCAATATATTCATTAATGACTGCAGTGGTGGAATAGAGGGATTGCTAGACTTATGAAGGACTTGCAAGTTTGTTAGATGTAAATGAGAAGTCAAAATAATCTGTAGAGTTGAAGATGTGACTTGGGAAAGTCAGGATGTTGTCCAGAAAGTAGTTCAGCATTTAGGCAGAACTAATCAACTGCTTCAGTATTGAGCGTAGGAATGTGGGCTAATACCAATTCTGAAGGAAAATATCTAGCTTAGAGTTATAGCTGAATAAAAGCAAACACAACTGTGTGGAGCATAACGTGCAAGATACATGAAATCAACTTTCTACTCAGTTCCCTGCAGCAGTCTCATCTGGAGTAGAGTCTCCAGTTCTGTGCACTACGTGTTGTGAGGGATGTTGGCCAGTTGGAGAGAACGCAGCAGAGGGCAAGGAGAATGGTCAGTGACTTGAAACTCGGGGAAAGTTTGAATAAACTGAGGTTGCTCAGATAAACATCTGAGATTCATTTATAAACTCAAAAATAAGATGCTGCAAAGAGGGAAGGAAGAATCTGCCCTCCATATATAACAGCTAGGACAAGAAATGATGCAATTACACTGCAAAAAGACAGATTGAGATGCTAAGTTAGGATGAACCTTCCTGAGAAGGACAGCAATGTACCAGGTTCAATTAATAGCAGAGTTATATTTGTTATATATATATATTTGTTATATACATATGGTGAGTTTCCATTACTCAGCAAAGGAGATCTTAAGGAATGCAAACTATACATCTGTCAGGAATCAGTGCTCTCCCTTGTGAGAGGGATATGGACTAAAGGATTTCTCACGTCCACTAGAGAGAGAGGTTTTTTTTTAACCTAAGTAACTATTTGGTATTGGGATTGTATTAGGATCACGAGATAATTCAAAGGGTCTCTTGACCAGCACTGTTCAAAGCAGGGTCAGCCATAAGATCAGATGTGGCTACTCAGAGCTTTTTCCATTTGGGTCTTGAAAACCTTAAAGGATGAAGACGTACAAGTAGCTGTTTTTGCCACCAACCTGGTAGTGCCTCCCTCTCCCAGCTGATGCCCACTTGGTGAATATTCTTCCTCTTCCCTGGCCCAGTGCAATCAAACCCCCTGATTTCACTTTCTAAACCCTGAGGGTGAAAGAGGCTTCAGACCTTACTACACAGCTATAGCCATATAGGCACCCTGTACCATGAAACAGCAGAGGCCCTCTGATTGTGCGTTCACTGGGTCCTAGATAATGTCCCCACAGAGATATCACCTTGGACTTAGAAGTGATATTTTTCTAAGGAATTCAAGAGAGTTCAGATCCATAAAACCTGGTCTTCCTTTAGAAAACCCTCACACCCAAATGAATGCAATTGTTTTTCTCCTTCTTGTGCATGTTTTAGGAGGCACTGGATTGAAAACAATGCTTGTGTTACGTGAAACAGTTGATAGAGTAGTTCCATGGAGAAGACTGAAGCAGAGGAAAATAAGATAAATGGGTATTTTGGGAACCAGTGTTCAGTTTCTGATAATTGTTCTTCGGTAAGTTTGTAATGAGCAGATACCCTTGCTAATAAATGACTTAATCTAGCTTCCTCTGAAGACAAGGAGAGATTTCTATTGATTTCAGTGGGAAATGAATTAAGTCAATTTTCTTTAAACTTGGCATCAGTTGTCATCACTTAGAGCTATTGTTCAGGAGATGGCGAGTAACAGAAAGATGGGAATTAGTGTCTCTGTGTTGCCCCAGATATGCTCTGGGCTAGATCCAAATTAAATTAATGTTTGTATAAACTGTCCAACATACCAAGTTGTCCTGGTCCAGCAGTTTCTTTTCTTTGCTTGCTACCATTCTGAACCATTTTGTTTGCTTTGCCTTCCCAACTGGGCCTTCAAGCTCTATTTGGCCTCATTTTGTTTGTGCCTTCGACAGTCTGTGGCCCTCAAATTTGGGATGGGAGTTCTCTTTGTGCAATGGGTTTAACAAGTACCATAAGTCCTCATGATGTTTCCCTGTCCAGACCTATCCTGTTTGTTTGTTGTTTGGATGATCTAGTTTCCCTCTCTAGCAGACTGCCGAGTTGAAAATATCCATGCAAACGGTCTCATACCAGTAAGCTCCAGTGATGGAGGCCTATTTCCTCTGACAGCTGGCTGTACGTCATTGTAAAATTGTAAATGCTCAAAACTTTTGCTCCCATTCCCAGGGGTTCCCCCATTAAAATGATTTTGCATTCACTACCTGCCAAAAGGGCCTGCAAGTGAGCCAGAAAAGCAGAAGATTAGGCATAACTATGAATTCCGAGTGGAACAGAGGGGTTGGAGATTGAATTTTTAGGTGAAAAAAAGATCGGCCTTTCATGAGAAACAAAAACCTGAGTGCCAAGTGCTCAGTGGGGCCTTTATATTGAACTGTAGTTCACAATTAACACCTCTGCTGTTTTCTCACCATGGGAATAGAAATCCTCCAAGAAGCTGATTGTATTAAGATTTGCCCTCCATGTTTTGGAGATCTTCTTCCAGCCAGATCCTCTTATTTCTTATTTCTGTAGGCAGAATAAGTCATTGTGATTTTCACTTTAGAAAGAAGCTGAGCATTAACTGCACCATTCCAGTCTTTTCCCTAGGCTTGTAATCAATGGATCCAGAGTTTTAATCCTTTCAGTTTTACAGACCTGGAGAAATAAGTAATGAGAGAAAAGCCTCTTGCATATTTTCACCTTTAAGTGCCCAACCTCTCAGTGTTATGAACAGACCAATTGTGTAGTACAACAGTTACTGTGGTCTTTCATCTTTCAGAAAAAGGAAGGAAAGAAAAAGTCAATTACACATTTGTAACCTGGGAAAGTTTTCGAAGGAGTGAAGCTATCTTTCTACAATGTATTTTTAGACTATGATTGCTTCAGTTCTTAATTAGCACTTCCATTTTGCTTCTATAACCCATGCTTGTGAGCATGGCAATTTGGTCTTTCTTGTGATAGGATTTTTGGCACTTATGAGCTTGCATTTCTTGTAACAAACCATTTCTTTTAAACAATATATCTGTTTTCCTTTCTTCTATGATAACTTGGCCTGCATGCTAATGATCGCCTCCTGATGTTGAAATGTAGTGTTCGTGTTTTGTTAAATCAGAATAATTATACTTTCCTATTAGTGTTTTATGTAATGGATAGAATGTGTTTTTGCTTGACAGGTGGAGCAGGAGAGGACTTGCCAACTTTTATTTACTATTAAAATTCACTTAATGTCATACTGTGCTGTTTTTGGAGCTGTACTTACTTAGGTGCTTGATATTGGAGAGCTGTTAAGCAAGAGATAATTGAATGTTACTTCAGTGTTGTGTAGTGTATGAGACCTAACACAAGTATATAAACTTGAAAAGAACGCTTTGGTTGTTGACATAATAGAAGAATTACAATAGTTAAAAACAGGAAGACAAAGGCCACCAGTAATTTGCCAGTTTAGTCTTAATAAATGCTCCTCAGAGACACGTTTTCACTGGGAGTCTATAAAAGAGAACCTGAAAGGAAAACAACCCAAACTAAGCAAAGACAGGGGAACACTTTCCTTCTTATTTGTGCTGGGTTTGTTCTGCTTTTGTTTTTGAAGAGACAGAAGCCAGAAAAAAAGCCCAACTACTATTCCCCTTCTGATAATCGCCCTATAAAAGTAGTAGCTAGTGCCATAAATAACAGCTGTATAAGTACTGAAAGGTCTGGAAACTGAAATGTCTAGTGATGTGTGACAGAACATTAAGTGACGGCTTTAAAATATTATTGGTGATGCATTTTTCTCTTTCTCAGTATAACTCAGGAAGAAAATATGAAGACCAAAAATAATTAAAACAGGCTTTAGATGTGCTTGGCTTTCTCTTAAAGTGGAATTGAAAAAGCTTTTATATATGTGTGTGAATACATATATATAATATATATTTTTCATTATATTTGACAGCATAAACTTCTTGGGTTTAACATTATATATTTTGAGTAATCTAATATTCTTTAAGCAAGTGAAGGAAAATGTGTCAATATGATCACACTGAAATATTAAAGAAATTACATATTTCAACCAAATATAGATAGCAAGAGAGATGAAAGTGCTTTTTAGTTGACATATTTCACTTTTTGCTCTTCCTACTTCACAATGGTTGACTGGAGCTGTATTCTAAACTATGACAGAGCCCATTTTTGAGGTTTGGAGATCTCAAACAGAACTAGACCATGTTACAGAAACAAAATAAAATAATTTTTGTGACATTTCTCTGGGTTAATTCTTAGACCAGAGCAACCTTAAAAGGATGAGGGGTGCACATCTATACCAGAATACTTGTCAAAAAACCACCCATCTTTAAGACAAGGGAAATTTTAGGGAAAATCCCTAAATGATTAATTTCAGAAAAACAGAAAAACTGCAGAATTGAACCAATATTTGTTCAGAAACGTCACTTCATAATTGAATGGATGAAAGACAAGAGAAAGATTCAGTGATTGTCTTAGACTTGGTTGTTATTGAAAATTTTGTTTGAGGCATTCAGAATTATTGCCATTTTTGGGGCAAGTGACTGTTCAATGACTTTTGAATAGTTCCTCACACTCTACTTATCATGCTGGTGGTCCCAGTTCTTGTGCTGTACGTGAATTAATACATCTTTGATTCTGTTGACTCCTGAAAGATTAGCTTCCCACTCAAGAGGCAGAAAGGGGGATTGATCGCAAGCAGTGATACTGCTCCTCCAGGTACATGATCATGTACTCAACATGTTTCATGTTCCCTGGGGGAAGAAGCAAAAATTCTGGCAAATGTGATCTTCCTCATGTCATCACTGTGCTACTGATGACGGACGTGTTCCTGTTATTTGCTTACTTTTACCTTTACAGAATGAAGGTTAATCTGTTCATATTGCAAATCCTTCCCCTGCCCAGTTCATGACATTTCACATTAATTATTAGCCTTAAGAAGCTAAAGTGTTTGCTCAGACACTCACCTTTCATAACAAACACCATACCATATATCGTTAATCAAACAGTATTGAAATAGCAAGCTCTGTTGTTTTTTCAGGGGAGCTGATCCATCCCCACTGTTTGGCAATGATGAGACTGCACCTTGAATACTGTGTTCACTTTTGGGCCTCTCGCTACAAGAAGGGCATTGCGGTGCTAGAGCATTCCCAGAGAGGGGCAATGAAGCTGGGGAGGGATCTGGAGAACAAGAATTATGAGGAGCAGCTGAGGGAACTGGGGTTGTTTAGCCTGGAGAAGAGAAGGCTGAGGGGAGACCTTATAACCCTCTACAACTACCTGAGAGGAAGTTGTAGCAAGGTGGATGTTGGTCTCTTCTCCTAAATAACAAGCAATAGAATGAAACTAAAACTTTAGTTCACCTAAATACCAGAAGAAAGAAGGAAGGCTTTGATTCCCTTCTTGGCAGACCTGTGTAGGCCTGAGCAGATTTTTACCCTAAGCTCTTGCTGTCCTTAAAGCACTAACAGTTTCGTTTACTTTGTTGCTCTGAAAATTATTTAGATTATAAAATATCTCTGTCATGTGACTAAGACATAAGTCTGAAATGCTGATATTTTGTGAATGTTGGAAAAAAAAATGTAGAACATTTATGGAACTGTGACAGTTTTAGAAGCACTGCTTTTTGAAGTATCACACTGGTTTTCCTTTTTCTTACATATTTCCTGTAGTTTCTCTTCCTTTAGTAAGACTTTGGCCTCTTCTATTTTCTACAACAACAACAACAATAATAATACTTCAAAAGGACTTTTAACCTAGGAATCACTAAACATTGTACCAATACCAATTAAATCTCATAGCATTGTTTGTTAGATTCAGACATATACTTATGGAGCTTGCATATTAAAAGCGTCATCTTTGTATCTAGCATGCCATCAATAATACATTATTTTGTGTTTATTTCTTTCCTTCCAAACAGGACAGATACTTCATTCATTGTTCAAGATGGACAAACCTACTGAAGATGAGACTTTCTTCAGTTTTATTTGTGAGTAATTTTTAAGCTGAGAAGAATCTTCTCTGGCTTCCAGAAGCCCAGGAGGAAATCAGATGAAGGCATTTAATTTGGGGAATGTTGCATTTTGGAAAATATCTTGGAGAAGCATGTCTCAGGATTTTAATTCTGCAGAAATTTTCAGCTTTAACTTTTTGGATGAGACATGTGAGCAGTTTTCATGAAGTTAAAAATCTAGTGTCCAGTCAGATCTTATTTCTGCCCCAGGTTTTCTCTTTTAGCATGACTGTGGGAATCATTAGACTGTACATGCCTAAAGGGGTTAAGATTCTCCTAGTAGCCTTGTTGACGGGGTCGCAATCGCGACGAGAAAAACCTATCTACGCAGTTGCAGATAAGCAGGCACTTCTTTATTCTCAGCGCTGGGGATGCACAGAGGCTAGCTCCTCTAATTGTGCTCCAACTCCCATACATTTTGGTATTTATACATTTTTAACAAAGCAAAATCATATGAGCGTGCATAAGATGATCACCTTTTACTCTTCCCCTCACCTTGATTGGTTCCCCACTATCACGCCACATAAGACAATGGATTACCCCCAAAATTTTGACAAGAAAAAGTTTCGGCCTATTCTTATGGTGGTCTGACCACAGCTGTTATCCCTCATGCTATTGTCTAATTCTTCCCTTGAGCATGGTATGTGCCTTCTCTAAGTGCTTATACAAATATATCTTGCAATCTTTTTCTTAATTCTGTAGTTTAAACAAATACCTATTCTAACTACATAATCATCAGCCCACTTTAATTACCTTGATTGGTCGAAGTGCTCTTTTAGCTCTACTGCTGAAACAAATACCTACTTTAGTCAGCCAGAATTTTCTTGTGACTATAACAGGCTTAATTCTGGCATTGCTTGACTTTTTGAAGCATGACCTTACAAAATTTCTTTAGTGTTGTTGCTTTATCTTTAATTATAGAGAGAGGTTGACTATGTGTGAGGAACTCCCTCATTTATGGAATTCACACTCCATTTCTACTTCTGCAGAGCTCCCACATAACTTTCCTGGCAGTAGATCTCACCACTCCTTAGGTTGGGAGGCAAAGGTGAGTCAGCCATTGGCATAACTGTGTTTTTGGTTGGAGGAATGGAGCTTCTGTCTGCTTCCTGCTGTTGGGAAGATTTGTGAGGGACTGGCAAGCTCGCTGGCTGGTGTGAGGCAGAGCAGAACGCCTGTTTCATATTTCAAGGAAATGTGAGATGTAGCTAGACTGACCAGTTCACGACAATTTGAGGAGATGCAATAGATGTCAGGTTATGCTCAGAGTTATTTTCAGCAGAACTTTTAAATGTGAAGGTGAGGATCATGTGAGATCTGTCAGGAACCTGTCCATTGCAAGCACCCATGAGTTAGTGCATCTCTGTCCCAGGAGGTACCTCCCAGATGACATTCAGAACTGAGTAAGAGAGTCATGCGTGCTTTATGTGTGAGCCACTTTGGGGATACCTGTAGACAGATTTTTTCCTATCAGAACTCTGATTAAATCAAAACATTACAAGTTCCTAAATAGCTTCAAACAATAATAGCTATATGTGAAGCAGGAAATACATATGAGTGTGTGTGTGTATACATACATATGTATATATATAAAATATATATATGATCAGATGAATTTTAAAGACATACTAACAGTCTTCTCACTGATACTTTTTCCTCTTCAGCCCTGAGGCCGTATTTTGCCTGTATGTTTGTCTGAGTGCCTTATAAGAACTCTAGAAATAAAAAGTTATAAGCGTGCGTTTGCATTTTCCCTGATTGAAATGCGATGCAAATGTATTTAAAATGCTATGCAAATGATATGAAGGCTCCAGGCATATTTTTTCCAGCAAGATCCTCTGCATTGTTTTTTAACAGAGCAAAGAATAAAAAAGATAAAGTCAAGTCATTACTGGAAGCAAGAGGACAATGAAGAAAACCTCTTACAGTTATAAAAGGGTTTTAGAAAGAGGAGGGAACACATGTTGGTACAGAATTCAGTCTTCTGGTGACTGTTGTAAGGAATGAGCTATATTCTTGGGACTTTTACTAGGGCTTGCTTCAGGACTGCATGCTGTAACCCACATTATATTATTTATTAATTGGAGTTTATGTATTAGGATGGAATTAGCTCAACTGTATTTCTGAAACATCAGACTGAATAACATTCATTGAAGGAATTGATTTTTTTCAGTGGCTTCTTGTCTGGATTTTGACATAACATAGTTTGGTGGCACATTAAATTGTGATAGGAACCTTTATGTTACAATTTTAACTCTCAGAGTTATGAAGCAAGAGCCAAGAACGTGTCTTGAAAATGTGATACACTATTCACGGATCTGTATTCACAAAGAGATGGGTACAAACACTCTGTTAGCATGGGAGTTAACATTTCAAAGCTCTGCACTTTCTGCTCTGTTGATGGCACACTTAGGTTCTTTTCGAATCCGTGTTTTCTTGATTTCTCTGTTATGTGTGTATGCACATAAAGGACATGTGTGTATATATACGTACGTCAGTGTGAACAAGATGAAAGGTGGTGACTCTTCTTGCATCTGTAAATAATGGAAACCCAGTCATTGCTGAATTACAGCATTCAGACAATTTATTACTGGATTTAGATCTCCATATAAAAACACAGTAGGATGAAATTCTCTGGTTCATTCTACATGTTCTACACCTGCTCTTTTAGGTTAACTGGGTTTAGAGCTGCTAATGGTCACTGACTTGGCATAAGGTTCATACTACTCAGCCAATTTTGCAATAGTTTGCTGGAGGGGAGGGATGAATGGGAGCTTGGACTGAAATTGTCTAGAGACACTTCCTACAGCATTCAGACAATTTATTACTGGATTTAGATCTCCATATAAAAACACAGTAGGATGAAATTCTCTGGTTCATTCTACATGTTCTACACCTGCTCTTTTAGGTTAACTGGGTTTAGAGCTGCTAATGGTCACTGACTTGGCATAAGGTTCATACTACTCAGCCAATTTTGCAATAGTTTGCTGGAGGTGCTTAACACTTCCTTGTTAACAGGGAAATCAAAACTTGCTTAAGCCTTCCTAGCTAGCACAGAAAATTCTCATCACCATAACACCTGCTGAAGGATTGTAAGTCTGAGTCAATTATGGATAAGACAGCTGAAGGTCAAAATAAAATACTTCATCAGGTATTCATATTTATGCAAGAACAGAACTGGGATCCTGATTTTAACTTCTATATATTCATTCATTTATCTCGTCACTGAGCTAAATATCTGTCATTGCAGCAGTAAGAAAAGGAACTAGTTTCTTTTCTAGGTCTGGAAGACTTAAGAAGGGTAGATGTGACTGTCATGATATCCTTCTTTTTGTCCACAGATAAAGGCTGAGCAGTTCAGGGATGCAACAGGGGAAGTCAAACTCGTCGTGCTATGGAGCTAATCAAATTCTGTGGCTACTGGATGCATGAGTTAAGGGCTGACTTGGCAGGTACTGTTTCCAAGGCAGCTAATTGTTTCTCAGCAGCTTTTTTTTTTATTTGCTCTTTTTAAGAACAGTTTTCCTGGGTGACAGAGAAGCCAATGCAAATATGCATAATGAGTATTGCTTTAGGTTTCGTGCAGGACACAGGGCTTCCCTAACAGTATGTGAAAAGCCAAGACATTTCCCACAGTTCAGACTGAACTGGAACCAGAGCTGTGTTAAGATTTGTCTTTACATAAGAATAAATGAACCCGCATGAGAAAAAGCCGGATTCTGTGGCAGGTACCTTCTTAGGTCAGCCACCACTAACATGAGAGAGATTAGGAGAAATTCCTTTCATGATTTAGTTAGGCATTCTTTTTTCTCCTCTGAATGTTATCTCAATTAAATTAACTGTGGAAAAACTGCCAAGGTCTTTAAGACACATAAAATAAGGTATGCCAATAAAGTCAAAAGGTATGTTAGTGAAGTTCAGTATGTTTGTACTAATAAAATCCGTGATTCAAGAAACTCACACTTCTGTAGTCTGTGAATGAGAGGACTTGTTCACTAGGTGTGAGTGAGTCGCATTGCATGCATGTCCAGACATTTCAGTGTTTTACGTGCATGAGGCTAATGTTGTTAGAGTGCCACTGAGCTCATAAGGAATACAGAGAGAGAGAGAGAGGAAAAAAAAATCCTCACCAAGCTTTCATGTATTTTTGGGAGGGAAGGAAATCTGTAGAGGAATTCATCAAATATGACTAGTATATTTAAATTGCTTGCAGTGATAACAGAACGAGACATTAATAACAGATAAGGGGTTCTTAGTTGCACACTTAAAAGCTTATTTGAAGAGCCTAGATTAGATCATAGATCAACAAAGCCTCAGTGGAAAGAGCAGTCTTGTCTTACACGTAGGGCTCCACACTGCAGCACTTCCCTGAGACTTTGGTGAGATAAAGCTGTTTGGCTTTTAAGTCAACCTTGAGATGACTTTCCCTTTAAAAATCCCTACTTTGATTATGTATTTGGTTTGCATGTTAAATAAGCTGCTCTACTAAAAATAGACCCCTGCAAGGAGCTTATGTCAGCTCCCCCCAAACATGTGACAGATAGTGAAAGACAGAGAAGGCAGAAGAGGCATTATGAGAACCCAAGTTTTAATTAGGGACAGGATGAATTGAGAAGCTCATATTAAATTATCTAACACCTAGAGACAAAGGCATTAGCTTTCAAATGATAGTTAGCAAATCTATGATAGCTAGAGGCCAGATCTACAGGTAGCATAATCATTCACAGGTTGGTGGACTCCGTGCTAATTTCCACCATCTTCCAGGGCTCATGACCTTTTTACTCATTCTAGAAAACACAGCAAAGTAAGCTAGAAAACCTCCTGCAACTGAGGTTGACTCCTTCACCCCACTCCTGCCGTGCACCTTCAAAACCAGGTGCAGACTTGGGTAAAGGGTGGATCTTCCAAGATCTGACGTGCAACAGATTTGCTGGCTGAGCCTGTGCCTGCAAATGGTACACGTTGGAGGGTGACAACTACAATAGATGTAATCTGTTCCTGCCCTGTTTTAAAAGGATATACCCTCCAGGTAAATTCAAGCACTGTCAGAACTGACATCTTTCCCAGGAATTAAAAAAGGAGGTAAGGCTCTGAAAGGCCAGATACTCAGTAAATTCTCTCAGCTTGTCATTATTTCTCTGGTTGTAGATACCTACCCCAGGAGATCTTAAAGGGCCTTTTTATGGTTCTAAGGAAATTGTTGGAGTAATTTAAATAGATAGGAACAACATGTCCTCTGGATGGAGGTGATGGGGTGATAGGGTTATTATTTTACAAAAAAATAAAGGGGAAAAGTAGGATGTTTATATTTAGAATTCACCACTGGTCAAAAACCCAGCTCTGCCCAAAGTCTATGGGATGCCTGCTCTTTTTTGTTTACCACATTGTGGTGGTTTTGTTGTTTGGTTTTGGTTTGGTTTTTGTGTTTTGGTTTTTGTGGGTTTTTTTGGTAAGCTCCTCAACAAAACAGATATCACAAATGGAAAAGGAAACCTCAACAATACAGCCTGGGCTCTGGGGAAGCAAGGCAATGACAATTTTATGGCTCATTTGTAAAAAGGGAATAACAGAGAACTCTGTTTACTTTCTCCGTATGATTTATACCAACATTTCTGGAAAAGGGGGAAAAAAAATTCGAATGTCTTGAATAGCTTGGGAAAATAAGCAAATAGCTCATGGACAATTGCAATGAAGAGTACAAACTACTGAGGGATTTGTTACAAACGTTGCATGTACTAGAATGGTCAGAATCCAGTAGATTTTCCTTTAAACTCATATTCTACCTATCAGTTTAATCCTAACTGCTATTTTGGAGATTAGGGATGAGTTTCTCTCCTCTGAGAAGGAGCAGTGTCCACAGACCTACAGACCTGCAGCTGGTTTTGGGAGTTTAATGACTTCTTGGAGTCCCTCCATATCTCTCTGTGTCCTGGAGGTACCAGAGTTTGATTCGTGGCACTGTTGATCAAGTCTGGAATTAGAACAGCAGCAACAGGCAATTCTGCATTTCTGAACCTGAGAAAATAAGTTTAAGACGCTCTGGCTTATTTTTTTTTTAAGTTTTGATTAAACCTTGCCCATTCCAAATTCCCTATCCCAGCTGCCCCTCCCTCAAAATAATCCCCACAAACAAAAATAAGGAAAACAAATAATTCCCTATCCCAGCTGCCCCTCCCTCAAAAAAATCCCCACAAACAAAAATAAGGAAAACAGATGAATCACAGAATATCAGGAGTTGGAAGG
>NW_010203743.1:57396-59420 GCF_000695765.1 Mesitornis unicolor | reverse complement strand
ATATTATAGTATATAATATATTATATGTAATATATAATAATATATACAATATCTATAATAATTTCCAGGAAAATCTGGGCAGTTACACACACACACAGGTGTAGCGGTGCATTTTCAAAGCATAGGCTCGCAATTCCTTCTGGTGCCAGGCTGCAGGCAGGGATGAAGGCGCGTTCCCTTGGGAATGGTTGTCATTCCCAGCAAGGCCACCCTGCCACTGTCCTTGTCAAACCACACGAGCCACTAACAGACACCCAGCACCAGATGCTGGTAACTCCTTCCCATTCAGCTCACCAGATTTCCCATGAATGCTCTTCCTGTACATATTCAGCTATATGGTTCCATTCTAAAAACATGTAACATCTCTACCTACTAAAACAAGATGTATGGGGATGAAAAGTTCACAAAATTAATTTGTGAACAGATTCTGCAGCTAGACCCTGTTACTTAAGGACCTAAATATTTCCAATGAAATCATTAAGTGGAATAAAAAGGAAACATTATTTCCTTTATCTAAAAAAATGGAATCTGGTTAAGCACATAACTGAATGGGATTTGGACATTTAACTCCATTCAAATCCTTTAAAAGTCTCACTCTGAAAGAACAGTGAATAATGGATCATGCAGTGGCAGATAAGGAGGCCTGAAGTCCTGAAGAGTAGACTTTTGGCTCATCTGATGCTGCCTTGGATAATAAAAAAATAGATGTGCATTGCAGAAAATGTCTGAAAGTACTTCACTGAACTGGTCTTGAATAAATTTTATTGGTGAATTTCACTGAGGACGGGCATATAGCTGAGAATGTCTGAATATTCCAGCATCAGATCATGCTTTTACCTTTTTATTAACATTCTGTTCTGATTCAACCCTCAGATTACAGCCACTTCTGTTAAACATCTTTATCAATGACATGGATGAGGGAATCAAGTGCAACCTCAGTAAATCTGCAGATGATACTAAGTTGGGCAGGAGTGTTGATCTGCCTGAGGGCAGACAGGCTCTGCAGAGGGACCTGGCCAGGCTGGATCAATGGGCTGAGGCCAATTGTACGAGCTTCAACAAGGCCAAGTGCCGGGTCCTGCACTTGGGTCACAACCACCCCATGCAGTGCTACAGGCATAGGGAGGAGTGGCTGGAGAGCACCTGGAGAAGGACCTGGGGGTGTTGATTGAAATTAGCTGCACATGAGCCAGCAGTGAGCCCAGGTGGCCAAGAAGGCCAATGACATCCTGGCCTGCATCAGGAATAGTATAGCCAGCATGACCAGTGCCTGTATCAGCAATGGTGTGGCCAGCAGGAGCAGGGCAGGGATCTTTCCCCTGTACTGGGCACTGGTGAGACCCCTCATTGAGTACTGTGTTCAGTTTTGGGCCCCTCACTACAAAAAGGACATTGAGGGGCTGAGGCGTGTCCAGAGAAGGGCAACGGCGCTGGGGAGGGGTCTGGAGCACAAGAATGATGGGGAACAACTGAGGGAGCTGGGGTTCTGCAGAAAAGAAGACTGAGGGAAGACCTTATCGCCCTCTACAACTCCCTGAAAGGAGGGGGTAGCAAGGTGCGGGTTGCTCTCTTCTCCCTGATAGCCAGTGACAGAACAAGGGGAAATGGCCTCAAATTGTGCAAGGGCAGCTTTATGTTGGATATTGGGAGGAATTTCTTCACTGTAAGGGTTGTCAAACACTGGCAGGGGCTGCCCAGGGTGGTGGTGGAGTCACCATCCCTGGAGGTGTTTAAAAGACGAGGATATGTCTTGCTTAGGGACATGGTCTAGTGGTGGTCTTAGGGCTGGTTCAGTGGTTGGACTCGATGATCTTAAAGGTCTTTTCCATCTGAAACCATTTTATGATTCTGTGATTATACTTTACATTTGGATTTATTTATTTCAGGTCAACTGCTCTCTTTTTGTCTTAAAACTCAAGAGTGAATATGTTATTCATAAATAAATAAAAAAATAATCATGGAATACTCATACAAAGCTTTCCAGTTTTGCTCAGGCAGAGAGCTGCTGAGATCCAAACAAACAT
>NW_010203743.1:52097-57378 GCF_000695765.1 Mesitornis unicolor | reverse complement strand
TACACGTGGCTGGCTGGCTGTGACCCACTAAAAGATTATTTGCTTAAGCATGCCTAAATCTTATTTATGAGATGAGAGTTGAAATTTTGTATATTAGAAAAATGTGTCAAAATGATAGGGAGCATCTAGCCTACCAAAGCCCAGATTTGCTTCAAACAAGGCAAAGCACACCACAAGGTGTCAAGAATATTTCTTAAAAGAGCTCCAACACCTGAGTTAGAAATTAAAGAAAACAAAGAAGTACCAAAAGACATTTTTAACATGAATCCTCTGTACCTTAAAATACCCTGAAGCTACAGGAGCCAATCATCTTGTCAGATGAGGAGGGGTTTGAAGAAATCTTCAGTAATTCACAATGGAAGGCAATAGGACAAATCTCTACATTTTTGAACTCCTCAGTTTGCTATGGGAAACCATTGATTTCCTTTTTCGTGACAGAATGGGTGATAAAGACATTATCTGCTATAACCTGATGTGTACTGAAAAATATCCCACAGGTGTTCATTGGTATCAATTTAACGAAAAGAAACAACCAACGCCCCCCCAAAAAAAAACAACCCAAAAAAACAACTAACCCAAAAAACCCCCAGAGCAGTAGAAGCAACTTTCACCATACGACCTGAAGAGCTTTCAGCTACCTAAAGGAACATACTGCTCACATATCTATGCACTCAAGGGAACCCATCAATTGCTTTTTATAATTTCAGAGCAGTTCATGGGGATCTTAACATAAACTGAACACATGACACACAAATAGCATAAGGCCTATCCCAGTTTCTCTTGATGTAATTTTTCTTTTCCAGAATTCACAATCTTCATCTACGTGGTTCGACTTGAACTCTTGACGTGACTGGGATGGAGCAGGGCATCTGGAAATCAGGTTTGCATGAAAAGGGTCCTTCTGACAGAAACCTGATGACTGACCCAGATTTTTTACCTTACAAATTGCTTCCACAAATAAACCAACAAAAACCAACCAAGCAACTCCTCCTAACATCATTTTACTTTCAGCACCTTTGGAAGGAGCACTGACTCTTGCATTAACCTACTGAACAGCTAAGCTATGAATAGATGACCACAACAAGGACAAAATATGCACAGTGAAGTAGTGAACAGAACTGCTTGGCCAAAGTCTTTTCTCGATGTCCATATTCTCCTGCTCACTTTTGCTCCTAACTCTTCATTAAAATCTCCAAGGCCATCCCATTGTAATGCTGCAAATCCTTCCTATGGCGCTGTGCCCTGGCACTTCTGAGCCTCCTGACAATGAAAGGGGTTTATGCGAAATGCAGGTTTCCGTTTGTAATCAAAGGGCTCATCTCATCCATTTATACAAAAGCCATCTGTCCTGCACATTCCCAAGGAAACACGGCACCAAAATCCAAAGTATATTAGCTAAGGAATTATCCATGGCACTTTGAAAATGGTATGGCCATCCTGTAAAATAAATTCAAAAAATAAATTCAACACCACTGCATCCGAAATGTAGGGCTAACTGGTTGATGTGAGGTGCATAGGGATATATTAATCCAAATTCTTTAAATGCCAAAAGCAATAATAATAATCCAAGAGCAAAATGAGAGAAGATCAAACTATCTCCCTTTTGATAATTTCTCTGTCTCAAACAGGATGACTGGCTTTGAATCCCTCACCACTACTTAGTCTCCTCACCCTCTTTCTAAAGTGATTTGCTTTTAAATAAATTGCACTCCAGAGTAAGACAGTTGAATCTACAGTCAGACACATATAGGGCATTAAAGTTTTAACCTCCATGCTGGGGGCAAAAATGTGAAGCTTGTGTTCTGGAGCTCTAAAAGCAGCTGCTTGTCATTTTCCCATCAGCAGAGCACACTTCTGAAAGAGGAGCAGGCAGTGCTTTAAAAGATGCACAGCATATGCCAGAGAAGCCAACGTGAAGTCTGAACTGTGTCAGTCAGATTTCCATAGGCTTTCCTTTCACTAAGGAGGTGCTCTCCTAGTCTAGATACAGTCTGCTTTGGACTCAAACTCCACCTTCTACCTGAAAGTAGTCTCCAGGCTCATGTACTTCCTAGAAAAGGAAGAAGCCTCTTCCAAAAAAGCTGAAATCATGTTTCCAACTGAAATTCCACCCTACCGCAATCTGAAGCCAATAAAGTGAAGGTAAAGTTCTCAATTTTGTCAGGATTTTTTTCCACGAACATTCAGCAGTGAGATTGCCGAGTGCAATTATAAACTCATCTCTATTTCACTCCATAATGGTACTCAATCCTGATGCTAATCTAAGACGATTATCGGCAGATCTAAGAAGATATCCTAAGATACCCTAAGAACACACAAAAAGTCAATGCAATGACATTTATAACATTCTTTTTCTGTGGTTGCTGTGCTACAGCTATAGCATCTCTTCTATCTGTATGAACAATATTGAATATAGCCTGCAAATGCTGAGAAAACATGCAATACATTTATAAAAAACAAGATGAAAATGCAAAAAGAACACTATAAACACATGGGTTGTTCTAAAGCACAGGTTTGTGCTGCTGAAACCACCAAGGTGGCCATGAACCCACGGCAGATACAGCTGCTCTGCTGGGCATTCTGCAGCGCATCAGTAAGAAAACATTGGCCCGGAGCTGCATGGGAAGGTCACGGACTCCGATGTTTCATCACTATTGTCTACATCAAAATCACTTGGCAGAATGATTAAACACAAAAAAAATCTGACTAAGAAAAACCATCAAGTTATGCATGAAAAATGAGATTATGGCATCAGAATGAAGGTCATTGCAAATATGCTGACAGGGAAATCACTCCAAAGCTAACTGCAGTAAATGTGGGCCTGTTGCTCAAAAAAATATGCATTTTCTATTTATGTTAAATATCCACTTTTTGAACTATTTATGCTCCAGAATTGAGGCTGAAAGGGCAGAGAGCGTGCTGACAACTCGTACCAAGCATGTCTCATCAGGCAAAGAAACGAGCCCCTCCATACATTTGGGAAATGACTGCTACTTTATCCTGGACTATTCTATGCATACAGTTACATATACATAAAAACAAGAGTGGGAAACTAAAGCAGCAATTAAGCCTTGAGAATATGGCCAGATAGAACAAAAGGTCATTGAAATAAGTAAGTATAATAATCATATGCTGCAGACATGCGTAACATCATTAGAAAACAGAATAGTAACGTGATTTTCTATCCCAGTAAGGCCAGTGCACATGACTTGAACAGCTGTGACTTCAGATGTGTCTTACATCCTATTAGCAGACAAGAGCTGACAGAGCGTTAGGACACAGAGTAGAAACCATTGAAAACGATATAATGGTAAAACCAAAATAACCCACTGACTGTGCTGGGCAGCAGAGGGAACACACAGCCCAGCAAAACCCAAAGCAAGGTCAGAGAAAACCTAAAGAATGAGGTGGTTATTTACTGTAACTGCACTAGCAAGTAATCGCTTGCTTGATGTGAGCATCAACAAGCAATTCGGACCTGCTGGACACTATTAGCACCTCCAGCGGTTGCCACCACAATGCTAAGCCCAAGGCAGGGTAACTCAGTTATTTTATTTTGCATTTTTTAAATAAAAGCATCAGAAAACTTGACACATTAATTTCCTTTTTACATTACACTGACCCTCAACTTAAAACACTAAAAATAGCGTTTACTTTTCTGGTGGAAAAAACCTTCAACAAACCACAGTTTAATAAAAACAAAAATAAGTAAATGTCTCACTGACAAGCTGAAATACATGGACTGTGCTCAGGAGTGCTGCACCATTGATCCCCTCTGTCTGAGAAGGTCAGGGCCACCTTCTGCTCCAGTGAGAACCCCAAACCTTATCTCATGCCAGGAAGAAAATCACGTCATTTAGACTCATGTTTTAGTCTGCGCTCCATTTCTACACTATATTTCAGTCTAGTAAAACCCAACGCTAGCAATGGCTGCTGCGTGACCAACCCTAATCCTTCATGAAAAGCAATTTTAACATTTTTCACCTGTAGGTCCTCACTGCCTCAGCTAACAGTGCAGACCCCACCATTCAGTGATGGCTCAGGATGCGGTGGAAGCACCCCACACCCTAAACACCCACACCTCACCAGTGCCTCCCCTCAGCCCCCACAGCGCGGCTGGGCGACTCACGCGGGTGGCAGCGGGGTCCCTCGCCGTCGCCAGCTCTTCTATGGATGCAGCTCCTCTGGAGAAGCTGTTGAGCCCCCCAGAGAGGTTCCTCCTGGGACCGAGGATCCAGGATGCCCCGCTGCTCCTCTGGCACCCTCACCCAGAGGTCCACCCCCTGCTCCTCCTCCCTGCCCACAGTTGCTGCAGCTCCACAGAGCTTTTTCCCTGGTTAACCCTTTCCTTGGAACGACAGTAATGCCAATTTTTCCATCTAAGGAATCCCAGTGCCTTTGCTCCCACTGCTGCTGTCCCGAGTTCAGCTGAAAATAGCAATAAACACACCCTCTGTGTCTACACCTGATGATTTCCACCTCCGCTTTCCCTGCAAGACAGCTCAGTTTCAAAAATACCCCTTGCAAGTAATTAAGTGACTTTTCAACAGCTTCTCCACCACCACTTGTTCTTCACAATAAGCATTATTTGCCATCTCTCTAAAGCTGCTAAAATAATACCAGTTTTACAAAGTTATAATCATTTACCATGTATCCTCTGCTATGTAAAGGTTATTGCCACAGGAAATGAGTTGGCTCAGGCTTTCACCAGTGTTTAAAAAAATGACTACTTAAGTCTGCAAATTGAAATATAACACCTAATTAGGAATTCTCTGATTAATCATTATTCTTTGCCATCTTGGATATTGTTTTGATGAATGAGGCTTAGGAGTCTTAACGAAGTCTTAATTACCAATATTCCAGACGGTGAAGAGTTGTACACAGTTTCTCTGTGTATGTGGAGCACCAGAAGGCATCTATATTATTGGTTGCTCCTGTTGTCACAATGTGAGGCTTTAGAGACTAAGGAGATGTCTCCTGAGCTACCTACAAAGAGCACATGCAAAGGACTACATGCCTAAGTGAAGCCAACAAGCCGTTGTGCCCAACAAAATAAACTTTTCCTTGTAGGGGAGGAGTGAGTGGAATAACAATGTGATAAAGCACTGCACAATAATGATGTGGAGCAAGTGACTATCCTCATGAGGATTCAGGCAAGCAACTTCAGTGAGCGATCAAATGCATTTCACTTCTTTGAAAAGCTGTAGCACACGTTCCCAGGCAGCCCATGGCGCAGAGCATGATGGCTTCCAGTCAATACACCAGCAGATCCACCTCTGCA
>NW_010203743.1:31559-52066 GCF_000695765.1 Mesitornis unicolor | reverse complement strand
CACAGATTTAGGGAATCTTTAGATTTATTTTTTTTTAGTTATGCCTGAGTAGGTATGGCTTGAAATCAACACTCCGATAGGAGTTAAAACTACCACAAATCATGGTTGCAGTCCATTGGAAAGATTCAGCTTTCCTAAGCTACAAATGTCAGTTTGCAACAGTTTACACAGAAATGGGATAAAGCTGCTTCCCCTCTTCAGATGTGTCCTCCTGCCTTCAGAAAGCCTGGCATCTCTCGCTTCCAGCAGTATCACCCTTCTGTATCTTGTGATAGACTTCACAGAATCACAGCATGGCAGGGGGTGGAAGGGCCCTCTGAAGATCATCCAGTCCAAACAGAGCAGGATCACCCAGAGAAGATCACACAGGAACACATCCACACAGGGTTTGAAAGTCTGCAGAGAAGGAGACTCCACAACCACTCTGGGCAGCCTGGTCAGTGCTCTGTCACCCTCAGAGTAAAGACCTTTTTCCTCATCTTGAGCTTGAGTTTCCTGTGTTCCAGTTTGTACCCATTGCCCTGTCCTGTTGCTGGGCACTGCTGAAAAAAGTCTGGCCCTATCCTCTTGACCCCCACCCTTTAGATATTTATAAGCACTGATGAAATCTCCTCTCAGACTCCTCTTCTCCAGGCTAAACAGACCCAGCTCTCTCAGCCTTTCCTCATATGGGAGATGCTCCAGTCTCATCGTCATCTCCATAGCCCTTTGTTGGACTCTCCAGGAGTTCCTTGTCCTTCTTGAACCAGGGAGCCCAGCACTGGACACAGTACTCCAGATGTGGCCTTTAGGGCAGAGAAGAGGAGGAGAACCTCGACCTGCTGACCACACTCTTCTTAATGCACTCCAGGAGACCATTGGCCTTGGCCCCAAGGGCACATTGCTCGGTCATGGTCAACTTGTCGCCCACCAGGACCTCCAGGTCCTTCTCCACAGAGCTGCTCTCCAGCAGGTTACCTCATAACCATACTGGTGTGTAGGTTTATTCCTCCCCAGGTGCAAGACCCTACACTTGCCTTTGCTGAACTTCATCAGGTTCCTCTCTGCCCAACTCTCCAGCCTGTCCAGGTCTTGCTGAATGGCTGCATGACTTTCTGGTGTGTCAGACAGTCCTCCCAGCTTTGTATTGTTAGGAAACTTGGTGTGATACACTCTGCCCCTTCATCCAGGCCACTGCTGAATATACTGAACAAGACTGGACCAGTACTGATCCTAGGGGACACTGCTAGCCACAGCCCTCCAAGTGGGCTCTGTGTTGCTGATCACAACCTCTGAGCTCTGCCATTCAGCTAGTTCTCAACCCACCTCACTGACCACTCATCAAACCCACACATCCTATGCTTACCTATGAGGATGTTATGGCAGACAGTATCAAAAGCCTTGCTGCAATTGAGGTAGACAACATCCACTGCTCTCCCCTCATCTACCCAGCTTCAACTTTTAAACACAGCCTACTGAATCATTTCCATCCCCCTGCTCCTGCCAGGTTAGCACCATCACAGCTGGTAAGCACAGCAATCCACAAGAGCATCAGCTTCTTGGCAGCTTCGGTGGTGGAAAAGACAGCAATTCAACAATACAAGCTATACCTACAAAAATTAAATTGCACATAAACCCATCATCTGGCACATGCGAGTGTTTGGATATCTGATGAAATCATCTCTATATCCACTGTGAGAGATCAGCATACAGCAAATCACAAAATGCAGTTCTGACCTCGAGCAGCATTTGCTGACTGCAGGATTTCACAAAACCGTACTTGTACTGATCTACTGAACCCTCTGGAGAAGGCAAGTGCTCTCAAGTATCTTTCAAAATCAACCAGTTATTACAAATTTTTACTTGGGAGGATTTTTGCTCATAACAAGCAGCTGGATAAGAGGAATTCAAACTGATTTTGGGACCACACTTTTGGAGATGGAGGGATGGATCCACTCGACATATCTACTCTCTAAGCCTAATTACTCTTTCTACCTTACAGGTTAAAGAAATAAAAGCAACCTTATCTATAGCTAATTTGTGCAAGTTTCAGTGAAGCTTTGTTCAGAGGATTACCCTCGCCACATCCCTAGTGTGCAGGCTGCATCTTCCGGTGATGCACGTGGGCCAAACCACACAGCTCGCTATCTTCTTTTGTAGCAACCAGATGGAAAGAAGTACCTGAGAAAAATCTTTGACAAACCAGTCTGTTGAACATAATCTATCCGGAAAAAAAACCTCCTGTAACTCTTGGTTTCACTCAACCAAGTAGAACAGAGTATAACCACGGCTGCCAAAGCCTTTGGCAAGTCTCACTTCTCCAGTCAGTGATTTGCAAGCTCATTTTTCAGAATTTTTTTTTCAGCTTTTTTCAAGCATTCACAGTACAGCTCATGTAGACAAATACATTTATCATCTGGGTGTGGGAGTGCTGGAGAGGATCTTTTATTTAGTGTAGAGATTACTTTAAACTGGCTTCTCCTCCAGTCTAATCTCACCTGAAAATGCAGCAAACCCATTTCCATGGTTCCTGTCTGGGGACTACCAGACCTTCCAGAGTTCCAAAATGCAGGCGTAAAGCTCCTCTGGCTGACTCCAAAACTAAACAGTGCTACCTTTGCCCTTTTATAACTTCTGATAATTTGTTACACATATAAACAACAAGAATTGGTGCTGGAAATCTGAATCAAACATCCTCCACCATATAAATAAGTATTTAGGCTGCAACCTAAAAGTCTGTCCTTTTAGCTTTAATTATGTCTGAAGACTTCCCATTCAGGAGGCAAGACTAGAGCAAAGATTTTTCCTTGCTCATTCTCCCCAAGTTTTATGTATTTAGAGATCAGCAACAAAGATTACTGAAAGTATTTTACGCAGCTGCAGTACAGTCAAACACAACCCAACCACGGAATTACAAGCTTACAGCTAAACCCATAACAGGTTTGTGTAACTGTCGTTTAGGAAATTGGTCTGTGACCCGACGACTGCTCCCCACCTGGGGAGGGGAGTCGGGAAAATGAAAGGAGACACGTGGGTTGAAATAAAAACAGACGTAATAAAACAACAATAATAAAAATAAACATTAATAACTAATAATTCTTAGTATTTATTAAATATTACTGATTATTAATAACTATTAATATAAAGTACACAGTTATACTCCTGTGGGGGAGCAGGCGTCAGGGGTAGGACAGTAGACAAGTCCCCCTCGAGACGTCAGCCATGGAAGAAGGAAGAGGGAAGAAGAAGACAGACCATCCCAGCAAACTCCCAAATTTACAGTGAATGAGACATTTATGGTATGGATTAACACTAAAGTGGTCATCCTGGGGTCAACTGTCCTGTGTTTCTGCTTCCCCAGCCTCTGCACCTCGTTATCTCAAGACCACTGAGGGCCTTGATCCCCACATAACAGCATTAGCTGAAACCTGTAACACAGTATCTGATCACTTTGTTCCCATAAAACAGAGCATTGCACGCCTTACAGAATCACAGTCTTCCTCACCAAAAATCCGACTCTCAAATTCTGTCTCAGTAAACCAGGACAGTAAACTAGAGCCAAGACATCTCACCTTCTACAACACACTACACATTTGACAGCACTGACACCTCACTGAAATACATTTTTAAACCTTCCGATTACAAGATACCAATACAAATTAAGGGCATTTACTCACACAGGTTACTTTCCGGTAAATTTGAGCAGCATTCTGGCATTCTGAGTAAGGGTATTCTGAGGTAGCCATTTCCAACATGCACATTCCAAAAGCGTAGACATCCACAGATTCATCGTAGTGTTCCTCATACATTTCTGGGGCCATGAATTCTGGTGTACCTACACAGATATGCACAAAAAGAATGTAATTTTTTGATAAAGTCTAAATGCAAATGGCGTTAACCACAATCTTTTTTACTCATCAAAGTGTGTCCATTATAGCTACGTAAGGGTGCATGCAAGATTATTTCAAAAGAGGGAAGGAACTAGAATAAGCTCAAGTATCCTCCTGAGAAGAAACCTAAAGTCAACGCACACACCTACATACCCATGGCTCGCCGGTAGTAATGATACAAGGAGGAAGGAAAAAAAAAGGGGAAAAAGTACCAACACTTCAAAAATGAACAAGAGAATGAGGTGTGGCAATGGCCTGACCATACTGAAAGTCATGGAATGGTTTCTTTTGCTGGGCAGAGAGAAGGATGTGTACAGGTTTGTGGAGGTGAAGAGCAGAGAAGAAACGAGAACCTTCGCTCTTGTTTTTATCAATGCAAATTTGCATCTTTCTTCCACTCCAGAGAGATACATAGCAACCACCCAGCAGACAGACAGCACTGTCAAAGCACGCAGCGTCACAAATCACCTACAAAGTCACGCACAAAACATTAAGCACAATTCTGTCACTGGTTTAGTGGGACAAATCAATGAGGCTACTCACAGAACAAGGTCCTACTCAACAGGGATTAGGGTGTCAGAAATCTGACGCAACTGGAGAAATATTAAGTGAAGCACTGTGTTTACTGCTTTGTAATGAGAAGCTGCAGCTTTATGTAAGTAGCGACTTACGCCACCTGCCACGTTTGCACAGCAAACTGCTCTAAAAAGTGGGGTCTTACAAAGAAAAAGGGGAAAAAAAAGTAACACTGAGGCAATTTATTCCAGGAACTGTATGTCCTACATAACTTATGCTTAGGAGTCAAGACTAATTTATTTCCTTTGCACATTTAGAAAAGATGAAGGAAAAGAGACCAACGCAGTTGTGTGTTGTGGAAGAGAGGCCCAGTGAGCTGTGAGTGCCGGGATGCCCAAAGCGGAGCGAGAGGTCTCAGACTGCATGAAGAACCTGGAGAAGCTCTGCCCATCCACCCCAGCAGCAGCTGCCTCAGCACCCAAACTGCCTTCCCCCTGCTCCCGATCCCACAGCAGCCTGGTGGGCCCATTAGTTCTTTTCTTATGACATTTCTACATCAGCAGTAAAGATACAACTGCAACTGAAGTAACATATACCAGGAAAAAATACTTCTTGTATAGGCTTGGGGATTTGCTGTAAGCTATTTTTTTAATGGCAACATCAATGACATCTCGCAAAATCAAGGTCTGTCAGCAAAAACTCTGCTTTTATACATTTCCTTCAGTAGACTTGGCCTAAATCACTGAGCAAGCCTCATCACAAGCATTTCTGTAAAATTCATTTTGCAATATTTGGGAACGATCTCTCCCATGTTCCTTCCACCTCACAGACACTCATTCCTCCAGCCTTTGCACATCAGCTGGGCCCATGTCATGAAAGCTTGACTTAGTGCCTGCTCTTTGTGTTTTTCTCCCCGCTGTCACACAGCTCTGAAACGGTTAACCACCAGACAGGGAATGTTTTTCGGAGCTGCTACCTTGTTTTAAGAAGGAACAAGACTCAAGAAGCAGGAGTGAATCTCATGAATTATGGAGCATTCAAAGCAAATCTGAAAGAGTGATACTGATAGTCTAAGAAGCAAACGAAATTCTTGACACCATTCCAAAATAGCATGAAAATGACATTTCCCCCCCATCCCTCAGGGATGGGAAAGAATACATACAAGTATACTTATACAAAACAGACCACCTAGATGTAAAGCACTCAGCATCTACTCCACTCCTCTTGGCAGCAGGAGTTTTGCCCTGGCTGTGCTCCCTGCAGAGATACACCGCAAGGTCAGCCCAGCATCAGCGATGCCATGAGCACAGCAAGAGAAAAACTGGACCTCGGCCATGCTGACTTCATCCGTTCAGACTGGTGCAAAATTCCAGCTACTAATATTCCTTTAAAGCTACTACATCTACGGAGGGGGCAGAATTACTCATCTCACCAGGGTTTCCAAGCCCTCCTAATTCTCTCCTTGGAGCAGCACTACTGATGAGAAAGCTGAGCTCAGTTACATTGCCAAAATGAACACAGACACCTTTGCCAGCAACCTGCAGCTCTGTTCAGTACTGGGTTTCTTTTAGACACGAGTCTGCTTTGATGGTGGTGTGGTAACAACTGGTTTCACAAAAACTTGTATTAGTATTACTGATATTTTCCCCAGTATTGGTATTACTGATATTGTTCCATTATGTCCCACAGACAATTGTTATTCTGCAAAAAAATTATGTGAAGAAATACTGACCCGCAACAGAAAAACCGCACCAGTTTACCAGAAGTTAACAGATGGAAACAAACACGATTACACTAAAATCAAAAGGTGAAGCAGACCCACAGTGGCCCAGCACATACTCAACATTTCTATCATTTTTTAATTCAATGATATTGGGCTCCCTAAGCATTAAGGTCGATACTTTTGTACAAATAATTACAGAGTCATAATATCTGAAAATTAGAGATGCTAAAGCAATTATTTAAGCAACTACTGCTTGAAAGATCGGATGCTATTTACATATATAGTAAGGGAACAGTGGCTGCCACTGTCTAGGTAAATAGAATTATCAAACTGAATCTAATTTCCATTTGTATTATAAGCTGAAATACCACTACGTGCAAGATAACTTCTCCCACTTTCAGCATCTTTTCTCAGGAACTTGCAGCTCCCTAGAACCATCACCTACAGATCTGAATCAAGGAGATTTGTTAGGGAAGCTTGGGTAAAAAACACAGAATCTTTGAGAAATCAGGAAACCATTACATCTACACAAAAACCATTAAATGTAACTTTTCCAAGGAAACAATGTCCTCTGACAGCCAGTCAGAAGGCGTCCTCTCAGTTCAAGCAAACCCAAGTTCTCACACTCCTCACACAGGCATCATTTAAAGGCATCAGCTATTGCATATTCTAGTGGAAACACCTTTTATTTTGTGCCTACTGATTTTCAATACAATGCAGATGTCGTTTCCGCAGAACTCTGCCAGGACTGGGTCGAGGCAGGACCCAGCTCTGCAGAAGCAGCGTGTTCTGCTGATGCCCCAGTGCACAGGGAAGAGATGCTCCAGCCAGACCAGCTCCTCTGCCACCTCTTTGCAAAGGAGAGAAGTCTGGCTCCGCAGGGCACCATCCCCTCTCCCATCAGCAAAAGTAACCAGCCCTGTCCCAGCATCTCTGGAAGCAGAGGGCTTCCCGGGGGTGCTGCCAGGCTTCTGCAGCTCTCCCTTGTCAAGGAGACAGTAGGGCATCCTTTCTCTGCCCTCTCCTCTCCCCGAGCAGGCACTGAGCCTGTTCTCAGGAGGATGATGCACATAAGCTGCTGAGAACCCTTGCTGCTCCTTTTGGAGGAGAGAAAAGGATTCCTGGATACTAAGTAACAGCTCAGTTGAAAACCAACCAAACAGAAGTGTTTTACCATTGTGACAGAGAAGGAAGAAGTTGTCATTTCCTACTTGCAATGTACTACTTGATTGAGATTTTTCACAGTGGTATAAAAGGGAACAGTCACTAAACCACTTTAATCTCTACCACCAACCTACAAATGAAAAAAACACTAATGCAAGACATGAAAGAAAGATATTAAGACAACCAACAGAAGGAAGTCAAGGAGAACAAGAGGATTACCTATTACACTTTTGGCAAACGAAGCTCTCTTGAGGGTTGCCAGCCCCAAGTCTCCTATTTTCACAGATCCAGTTGGTCCAGTAATAAAAATATTGTCACATTTTAAGTCTCTGTGGATTATTGGTGGAGTTCTTGTGTGCAAGAAAAGAAGACCCTTTAGGATTTGCCGGCACCAGCTACGCAGGACTTTTGGTTTCATCACTTTAAATCTCTTCAGATACCTAGAGCACAAATACAGACAGAAGCGGGTATAAAAAAATGAAGCATTATTAGAGATTCTAGGGACTTTAACAGCTGAAACTCCATTCTGGATAAAAGCCCTTTATTAGATGCCATAATAGCAGCACAGAAATATCATGAATTGAAAGAAATAGATCTTTTCAAAGGAGGAATTAGAGCATTCATTTTTAGGAAGATAATAAGCATTTTTGGTACAAATACAACCAAATATTTGCAAGTCTAGCAGTACAGAATTCACTTTGTGCAGAGAAGAGCTTTAGAACATTTTTTCATATATTCAAATCAGAATAATATTGAAGTTTAATTTTAACTACAAGACTTTGACCTCTGCACCACGCACCTGCATTTTTTTTTCCATTTACCTAAAACACTGACTGGGAGGGTACGTTTTGGACAGATTTAAAACCTGCTAATGCACTGGCAGAGTAGCACACACTGGATATATGCAGTGATGAGTACTGCTCCCATTGGGGCTGAAAATCTGTTCCCGAATTCATGCCAACTGTTTTATATCAACCTTAACAAGACTGTCGGTACCAAAAGCTATCAATTAATATTGTTTTGTAGATAACCTAGAGCACTTTCTGCTTCCAAAAGAGATTCTACCATTCAAGTACTATTCTAGCTGAATTTTCTAACAAAACATGCAAATAGAAGCACAAAAGCAATCACAAAAACACGCCCTGACAAATTAAAACGTCACAGGCAGAAGATGAAGCACACCAGAGAGCTGCTTCAAGTTGCATAACTGAAACAGGAGAGCAGGGAAAGGGAGATGGAGGCCAAAATTCCTCCTGTCAAATCAAAGCAGTTCAAATGCAGGGACAAATGACAGACACCAGAGAACAGCTCCATTTTTTTTTCTTTTATCTGGAGGTGCTTTTTTTCAGAATACGAAAGTAGGATTTTTCTAAAAATTTCCATCGCTATTCTTAGTCTCCTCACCAGGAGCGCAGTACTTACGTCTTTAGTGTTCCAGAGGTCATCAATTCGGTAACCAGCACGATGCATCTTTTGCCTTTTACACAGGATTCCCAGAAGTCGTAAAATCTCACAATGTTTGGATGCTGTAGACCTTTCAACATTTCTGCTTCCTCTTTAAATCTCTGCCTCTCTACTTTTGTGAGTTTTCTGTCCTATAATCCAAAATAAGACATTATTAGAAGCGAATGGATAAAAATAAAATAACAGCATTGCATTGCTGGGGTATTCAGCATTCTACAGGGTTTTTTTTATGCTTGTATCAAGAGCAATTATAAAATCTTTTACGTAAGAGATGAGCGGCATGTATGAACTAGGACACTCGCCTTAAACCCAGCGTCAAGAAGACAAAGACTCGCCTCCGAACAAAGAGACGCCTGTGTTACGCTGTCCTACATGGCAGCATTAATATTTCAGGCAACAAACACACCCATGGCTTGATGGATCACCACACAGCTCTTTACTTCTCAGTTTGGTTTTGTGAGGCTCATTTATCTGTGGTATTAACACATGCAGGATTTTCTTTCCAGGCCCGAATGTCCTCATGGCTGCACTGCTGCTGGCCCTCACAGCTAGGCCTGCTTCCCACCTTCCCTCATGGCTCCTGAGAAGCCAGGGCAGTGACAACCACATGAGGTCCCTCAGGAACCACAGTGGGCTGCACCGTCCTCCCCTCTTCTCTAGAGACAAATTAAAACAATATCCTCCTCCAAAAAAACCAAACATTTTTTCCATTTATTTGCTGTTCTGCCTAATTTTACAGACTTTAAAGCTGATAAAGGAAGGATTTAAACCTATTCTTCAGTCTTTTCTGCATGGACCACATAGAAAACACTTGTTCTTAGAGATCAGAAATGTTCTACTACTCTGGTTTTCCTAGAGAAATTTCAGAGCATTCACCATGGCCTCCAGGCTGTGAGGGGGCCCTGCAAGGAGCACACAGAGCCCATTGCCTCCTTCCCACGGGTCCCCAGAAGCCTCCTGGGCCTCACTGGCAACATGGAGACGAGCACACCAAGCAGCTCAGAGACAGTCTAGCCTCTTTAGATGGTGTAAAAGAGCAAAATGGGAGCTTCCCCAAAGACCGCACTGTTTTCTCTCCTCTGGATGGCTGGTTGGGCTGGGAGTACTTCCCTCCACTGCCCTAGAAATGAAGCTTTTTTGTTCTTTAAAAGGCACAATTGTGTAACTGTTCTTACTTACAGGAGCAAAGGCTCACAAATCACTAAGATTAATTAGTTCATATTTTAACCTCGGACATTTTCTTTTCCTCAGTTCACTTAGGCATGTTTATAAGAGCATATACTTAGTGAATTAAATTGGCACCCAGCTGATTCGTAACCACAATGCAGAGGGATCAAGCCACTGCCATTTTGATAGCTTGCCCTCAACTGAGACTGCAATGAACTCAATCCTGGAATGGGAACTGACAAATAAGTCAGCTTTATGCAGAGATTTCACAACAGGAAAACCCACACTGAAATGATGATGCTTTGGCTCCTCTCAAAGACAGAAAACCCGCTTCCCCAACAACATGTGTGCGCAGGTGGAGCATTGCTGAGGAGTTTTCTTTAAGATTTACAAAGCAGCAGCAGAGCTAACGTTCCCCCAAGCAACAGCAGCCCCCGGGGCTGGGACAGCAGGGTGCCCTGTGGGGACCCATGCCCGCATTCCCTGGGGCAGCAGGAGCATCCCGCACCCAGTGTCACTGCTGGAGACAGGCGGGCAGCAGCACACTGAACGCCACAGCTGAGAGCAAGGCAACATTGCTGCTGCTCTGTAGCAACTGCTGTTTTTCTGTTAGGAAAAAAAAAATTTTTAAAAAAAAGGAAGCTGTCTAATGAGGCAGGACAGAAGAGCCTGAGAATTGCTTTCAAATCCATCACTTCTTCCCCTACTGCTGAGTTTCCTCTTAATTTAAACCCTGTAGAATAAATCAGACACACTGCTTGCTATTAAGGAGGAAAAGGAGCAAGTCCTTGTGTGAGACAGGAAAAGCAGAGTGTGGGCTAGCAGAGAAAGGAAAAGACGGCAACACAGATCCAGCAGTTTTTTAAAAGCTTACTAATTAAAAAACAAAAACAAAACCAAAGAAAACAACAAAACCAACAACATAGTCCTTGACTCTCATTTCCAGATTTCTGAGCACTGTGAGAAATTTTCCACTGCCACTCTAGGGGTAACTTTAAAAAATATCCTTCAGTCATTACAGTCATATTCTGTATAATCCACATATTATGAGCGCCAGGTCATCTGGGTTGCTGTCTGAATTCAAAGGACTAAGATGGCAACATGGGTGTTAGGCAGTTGTTGTGTCACCCAGCGACTCCTCCCCACACGGGTGGTGGAATTGGGAAACAGAAAGAACATCTGTGGGTTGAAATGGAAACAGATTTAATAAAATAATAATTATACTAATATAAAGTACACAAAGTTATATGCAGCCCATGTAGCTGTCACAAGCTGTGCACTCCCAGCAATGTCAAACACTGCAAGCACCACAGCTCCAGTGAGGGCGTGATGGTCACAGCATACAGGGAAGCAGACCTAGGCAATAGAACGATGGGTGAAACCCTCTGGGGAATGCCACCATCAAGGAAAGAGGGCCATCCCCAGCAACTCCCCAGTTTATAGCGAGCATGACATTTGTGGTACAGATACTTCTGTTGGCCAGCTTGGGTCAGCTGCCCTGGCTTTCGCTCCCCCCAGCTTCTGCACCTGGACCACTTGAAACTGCTAAAAACCTTGATCACTCTGGGAGCCTGCATACCAGGGCTGGCCAAAACTAAAACAAAGTGTCTTATCAACTTTGCTCCCATTAAATTGAGTGCTGCGGTCAAACATGCAGCTTTCCTGACTAGAAAACTGATTCTATGATTCTGTCCCAGCAAAACCAGGACAGTGGGCAACTGCAATGAAGTGATTCTGGAAGACAAATATGTGTTTAATCGAATCACAGAATGTGTTGGGTTGGAAGGGACCTTTAAAGCTCATCCAGTCCAACCCTGCAGCGAGCAGGGACAAAGTTACCAGATCAGGTTGCTCAGAGCCCCATCAAACCTGACTTTAAACATTTTCATGGATGGGGCCTCCACTACCACTCTGGGCAACCTGTGCCAGTGATCTATCACCCTCATAGTGAAGAACTCTTTTCCTAATATCCAACCTAAATCTACGCTATCTACCCCTTTCTATTTTAAAGCCATTACCCCTCATCCTATTGCTACATGCCCTAGTGAACAACTCTTCCCCAGATTTCTTATAGGCACCTTTCAGGTAATGGAAAGTCGCAATAAGGTCCCTCTGGAGCCTTCTCTTCTTGAGGCTGAATAACCCCAACTCAGCCTATCATCATAGGAGAGGTGCTCCATCACTTCAATGTCCTTTTTGTGCTGGGGACTCTAAAGCTGGATGCAGTATTATTATTAAGTACAGTGGAAAGAATCTGCATTTAAAATATTTTTTTTCATCAGAATGACTACTGAACATCTTTCTCAGGAGAAAGCCCTGTGTCCAGTACTAACACTTGAGAGGAGAGGTATGGGCAGGGAAGATGTACAGGCAGGGCTTTGGGCAGAGCAGCCACCCTCGCAGGCTGCGTTCCCTGCCACGGGAGGGGTGTCCAGCACCATAAGGGCTCAACCAACCTTTTCTAAATTCCTCCAGGATGAACCTGACATGAGTCATTGGCCAAAGCATAAGCTGTTCCTGAAAGGGCTTAACTGTTGAACTGTTTTCAGTTCAAAGCAAAAAGTTCAAGCAGCAAAAACACCAATTTAACTTAGTAACTCACTCAGGGTTTATTACAAACCTAAAAAACTTTCACTGGGCTCACAGAACCTTAATCTCCATCATATAATCCACACCAGGCCAAATGTCCTTATGCTGAAGGTAAGGGTGTAAGCCTGAAACAACCTTAGAACATCCAATTTTAAGATGGGAAACAGGATCCTTTGGAAAGGTCATGTCAAAGAAAGCTAATCCACTTAACTGGATTTAAGGCATCACATTGCATAAGCCAAATTTATCAGCATTTGGGGGAACGAAGCAAGTTTCCGGATTCACCCATCAACCATCACGTTATCTGCAGCAGCAGCAGTTTACAACACCGCACAGCTGACCAAGGAGGCCCAGGGATACTGAGCCACATGCAATGGCCCTGCTCCTCCATAGCTTCACAAGCACAACAGCGGCATCACGCCGAGCTGACAAACAAGCTCGTTGCTCAGTTTGCTCCACTGCATTTATGGCTCTGCTGCAACTCTGAGCTGCCTTGAGATTGGAGACTTAGGAAATGTTCTTCTCAATGTGATCCCAGAGATATCACTATTAGCTTGCAGATATCTACACGCTTCGTCTCCTTTTAAGGTATTCACACTTCTTGGCCCTTTCCCTCCTTGCTGGGTCTTGGCTCAGGAGGAGACACTGTAACTCCATTTCAAATAATTGAAAGCTTCTCAAGCCTACTACTTAACACTGAGGTTTCTAAAATAAACTTCAGGCTTCAAAAGCCCACAGCAATTGTGCTGAGCCGGTTCAACTTTTCCAAAGCAACTGAAGTTAAACAGAACCAAGAAAGAAGCAAGACAGCTGCTCAAATTGTGTTACTGCTAAGAAAGAATCCATAAATTTAACTTATTTTTTCATCTTAACAAACTGTGAAGAACAGTCAGCTTAAAAGGCTTCAGCACAGGCTTTGTTGGCAGCACAGCCACAATCAGAGCACTCAAGGGAGCGGACACATGAACACGGAGCCTTCTCAGAGCTTCAGGTGCATCCGCTTTGCAAATACACACGCAGTGCAAACTCATCAGCTGTTATTTCACTGCAATGCCATAGTAAGAATCATGCCCAGCAGCAACAAATCACACAAAACACAAGAGCAGAGAGGAGACTCCATCTACCACCACACAGACTGGTCTGCAAAAGGCATCCTTTGGCTGCCTTATGGCTCCATAATTTCACCTTTCATAGAGATAAGTAAGCACTAACTGGAGTGGGGTTATACAGGGTAAATTTCACCATGAAAGGCAAACAAACAGAGACACTCAACAAGTGGTAAGAGAGGTTATAAATTGAAAGCTCCCTTTGCTTCATTAATTTTCCCAGCTTTCCTGTTGCGAATCAGATTATAACTGCATGGTCAGTTTTAAGCATCAAACCACTGAAAGCCATTTGCTTCTTTTTGGAAGGAAGAAATAATTCCCAAGTGGTACTTTATAGCCTTGCTTTTGGTAAATTACACACCCATTCAGAGAGACTGGAGTACAACGATGTTTGCACCAGGAAGCTACAGTAAAGTGAATTTCCTACTCATAAATGGTATTTCTGCTAATCTAACACAGGTATGCTTCCCTACTTGTCACAGGCAGTGCAAACAAATACCTCTCTTTGTTAATATAAAATTTATCCCTTCATTAAGTTCCTTAGTGGGGAACAACAGCAAAGACTGGAATTAGTAAGTAAAAGTGTTAATAAAATGACAGGGAAAGCTTACAAATGAAATTTCTGGAATGCCATCCAAATTAACAGCAGGAACTTGTTCTGTTAGTCATCCCCAAGCATCATTTCCTCCAGGTTATAACATATGGGCTCTAAGATTGGAAAAGTTATACAGACAAGAGACTGGCTTTCACCCGAGTTCTCAGAGTAGAAACTGAGGTCAAGTTTCTCACCTACTTACTTGTGAGGGGCTAACAGTTTTGGGAATAAACTGTATCCTCACCCCATGAGGAAAGGGCATCAAATTAAAGAATTAAAAATAAGATTATTTTTTACCTAGTAATGCCTATAACCAGGTAAAGCAGGGTTTGTGGCACAGCTGTAACCAAACTAAAAGTAGTGCTGCTTTGCCATTTCACTGCATTTCTTTAAGATTCTCCTTTTAAAGTCTTGAATTTTCAGTAATGTTAGAAAAAAAATAAACTACTTTAAATACTTTACGAGTGGCAATGATTTACGAATAAACTCACACTTGCTAGTGAGTGAGCCTGGGCCATAGCACTGCTGGTTTCAAACGCCCAACTTAGACATCTTACCTAGACCTCCTGGCCTAAGGACTTCCATGTCTGTATCCAGCTAGCCTATAAATATTGAGGTTTTGTGTTTTGTTTTGGTTATGGTTTTGTCTTTAAATGCTTAAACTCACATAGCTGTATTTACTGATGGTTATTTAATTTTGCCCAACAGAACAAAATCCTTATTTTGGAAGAAATTAAGGTTTGGCTGGTGGAGCAAAGTAGGAGCAAATGAGGGAAGGGCTCACCTCTGTCATGGAGAAGCTGTAACAACTCTTATCTGTATTAGTGATGACGGAAACTGAGGAGGCACTTCTGACACAGGAACAGAAATCAAGTATCTAAGCCAGCAGAATGAACACCTTTCCATATTAATACATTTTCACATTTGTGTGCCAAACCTGTACCTTCGCTCATGTACCACAACTACTCTGCTAACCTGGGATCGCCTTGAGACACGAAAGCAGAAGAGGGACTCATCGGCAGCTTTCTCTTTTGGTTTATTGTGCAGTTCTGGTCTGCCCTACAGTTGGGTTTGACAATGAGACTCCCAGCTTGGTGGGACAGACTGCAGCCTTCCCAGACATCCTGCAGCGTAAACCAAGAACTTGCTCTGCTCTGACTGTGAATTTGAGACACTTGCACACGACCATTAATTCATTAAAGTCTGTAGTGTCAGTACCGCCTCTTCAGGGAAACGTCACAATTTTGCAAAAGTTTTCAAATTTTAAAAAAATTCAAAGACCTTTCAAAGTAAAGGTGAACAAGAACACATTTTAGAAGAAAAAGAATAAAAACCATTTCTGCATTTAAAATTAAAACTTTACACATTCAGTGCGATCACCTTTTGCATTTCACATTAAGACTTGTCTCATCCACTATCAAAGGAATCTAGGATTTCTCCCAGAGACGTAACTGGGAGCAAAAGCCGGCTCAGACACGCAGCAGGCGGGACTGTGAAGAGCTCAAGATATTACTGAGGTAGCTGCTCTCATGTACCACCTCTATGCCTTCATCATTATTATTATACCTATGCCATAAGTTTTTAATAGCATTCAGGACTTTTTACTCCCACACCCTGTACATTCAATTATAAGCACGTATCATGTAAAGCAATCCTAAAGGAGAAAATCCTCTTTCTGTGAACAAACAGCAGATGCCATTAGACAATCTACAAATCAAGGGAAAAAATTTTACAGCTTCATTACATATCAGCATTCAGCCAACATTTTTCTTCACTAATTCACCACTGTGAACTTACAGCCTGCTGTTAGCTGTATTAGTAAAGCACAGTGAGGTTTCCCAGTGATAACTCATTTTCCAAGTGCATAAAAAGCAGCCCTTGCCCCAAGGATGCACTCAATTCAATGAGCAGGAGCTACAGAACGGGCCAGGGGAGATTCACTTATCTGCCTGAGTCACTGCTAGAAATCTACAGAATATTAGGAGCTGAGTTCAGATTTATGGCTAAGTCTGGCACTGTAGAAAGAGCCGAGTTTGCTTTTTTTGCGAGGCACAAGTATAGCTTTGCTACTTTTTAAATTGCTTAATGGACACATCAAAGTCTTCGGGCAGAGGAACGATGAGATTAACATCTTCAACTAAATGTCAGAACTTAAAAAAATTAATCCTACAAGGTGCAGGAGGAAGGGGAATCAAATATCAAACCAGGAATCTCAATGCAAGAGCAACGAAAACACCCAAGAAAACCAACACCATAGGCAGAGACCGTGCTTTACAGATTAAAACCTCCCAGCACAACTGCACTATGATAACCTATAGTTAAACAAAAAAGGTCTTGTCACAAGCAACTGAATTAATTGCAGGTAGCACCCCATTAACTCTCTTTATTAACAGTACTTCACAGGTTCCACATAAGCTTACAATTTTAGATTAAATATCAAAACCAATTCAGGCTTCCCTCACAAAATTAATTTTTCAAAGAAAACTCTGAAATCGATGTGTGGGAATAAGCTGGACAAACTGTGTGACACCAGGTCACCTCTGCTCCCACAGAAAGAAAAAAAGAGCCCCAAACAACCAAAAATCCATTTTAGACGTGTCATGAGAATTTGGTGGTTTTGTGTTTTCTGCAATTTGTGTCTGACCCTGGTCCTCATTGAAGTTTATGCAACAGTTTGTGCTGTTTTTAAAAAGCATTTTGCTTCACCACCTTCATGTCATCCATAAACAGTAACTGGGCATGTAAATGTCTCTCATCATGAGATAAAACATCTCAAACAGATGATACCAAATCCCAATGCTCCGGTGATCCTGGTTCCATGTCCCATCCACAGCAGGCTCCTACTTTTGACTCCATTTCTAAGGGGTTTGGAAGAGCATGAGGCTGGAAGACTCACCAGGAAGATGCAAACACCTCAAAGCACAATGATACCCTTGCAATTTCAACCACGGTGGTTATGAGAGTTACCCTTGCTTCAGTGCTGGACTTGGATACACTTCACAGCCAGGCAGAGGAGGGGCTCCAGCCACCCCTTGGGGGCTCAGTCATAGACTCACAGCATGGTTTGGGTGGGAAGGGACCTCAAAGCTCCCCCAGTCCAGCCTCCCTGTGGGCAGGGACACCTCCACCAGCCCAGGCTGCTCACAGCCCCGTCCAACCTGGCCTTGGGCATTGCCAGGGAGGGGACACCCACAGCTCCTCTGGGCAACCTGGGCCAGTGCTCACCACCCTCACAGGGAAGAATTTCTTCCTGATGGCTCATCTAAATCCCCTTCTTTCAGTTTAAAGCCATTCTCCCTCATTCTATCACTCGATGTCCTTGTAAACAGTCCCTCCTCAACTTTCCTGTAGCCCCTTCAGGTACTGAAGGCTGCTCTAAGGTCTCCCCGCAGCCTTCTTTTCTCCAGGCTGAACAACCTCAACTCTCTCAGTCTGTCCCCACAGCAGAGCTGCTCCAGCCCCTGATCATCTTCATGGCCTCCTCTGGACTCACTCCAACAGCTCCATGGCTTCTTGTGTTGGCGTCCCAGAGCTGGACACAGCACTGCAGGTGGGGTCTCACCAGAGCAGAGGGGCAGAATCCCCCCCTCACCCTGCAGGCCACATTGCTGGGGATGCAGCCCAGGACATGGTTGGTTTCTGTGCTGCCAGCACACATTGTCTGCTCATGTTCAGCTTCTCATCAAGCAGCACCCCAAGTCCTTCTCCTCAGGGCTGGTCTCAATCCATTCTCCACTCTGTCCTTCTGTTCAGGCCACAGCAGGAGTAGAAAGAGACATGAGAGTGCTTCTCCTGCAGAAAAATGATCTTCAGAGAGCTGGAAGTGTGAGGAGGGCAGAGAGGAGATGCTGCTGCCCTCAGAGTGCTGGTGTTTCCCAGTATAACACAGTGCAACATGACAGACAAAACCTGCTCTGGACTGGTACAGCAGCAGGGCACTTGCACAGACAGAAGCCATCCAATTTTTCCTTCTTCCAGCTTCTCTCCTTACTCTAAGGCAACCTGCAAATTAGTTTATTTTATGGGTATGAAACCCCCTTTGGTTTCTCTTTGCTCTGTGCTTGCTAAGCCTTTTTTTTCCTAAAAAAGACCGGGGGTGGGGGGGGGGGTCATTCCTTGCTCATCATGGAGATCCAGTCCAGGAGCGCTGCCATCTCCCCAGCCTTCCAAGATGAACTGAAAACACTGCTATTTACCTCATTTGTCCAATAGGCTTTTCCAGCCAAAATTAACCCAGCACCAAGAATCAGCAGAACAAGGCCAAGTTTTATTTTGCTTTACTCTGGCAAATCTAATCTGAGTGTGTCTCACACAGCGTTCAATCCTGTCTTTCTAACAGGCACATTTCACTTTCATCCCATCATTGCCACCATTTCCCATACTGCTACAATCTAGCAATTCTGTACTTCAGTTTGTAAATCACACTTAAACTGAAATATTCTTACCAGTGAATTAATTAATCACCAGTGACCCTAAGCAGAATGCTCAGTTACAGTCACAAACATTCAGAAGTAACATGTACCTTGCAGTATCATAGGGGTTTGGAATGGTAAAATCTGTCAAAAAGGTAAATCTGCTAAGACCCAACAGAAACATTTGCATGGCTTTACTGTTTCAGTAAAATACCTTGTAACTTATTAACATTTTCTTTGCAGCTGTAGCAAAGCTGGGCACTAGAGTAAAGCCAGGTTCATTTCTACCTGCTAATAAATAAAAGAACAGAAATGTGACATTTATATAAGGACTTTTAAATGTCTTCACTTCGTATTAGTTTTCAACATTTGCGAAATACGTTCATTTAGAAAAGTTGCTTAAAACCAACCATTCCCTTTATAACTTTTATTTAAGCAGAAATGCAGTAACAGGAAATGTATTATCATGTTTGTAACAAAAATAATTCAAGTCAGAACATATGTTTTTTGCCTCCAAAATGAACCTCTTGAACTGTGTTGGATTCCCTAAGTCATTCACAGCTTAGGCAGCCTTTCCAATCCGAGCAGATACCCACTGAACAGGCCTTCAGACTTGGTCTCAAATTACAAACTAAGTACAATTTTTTAAGGAAACCAACTCAAAAATTTTCAAATCAGTAAAAGAAAAAACAACTCAACACCACAAAACACCTCAAGACTCCCTACCAAATCAGACACCTAGACCAACAACCATTTAACTGCTCTGTCTATAGCAGGCTGTAGAAAGATAGTTTTCAGAGTTCTTCAAGTCATGGTTCTTACACAGCAATGAAAACACCTTTAATTCAATCACTCTTCTCACAAAAACCACCTTGTGTCACGTAAAAGCTGAGTCAAAAGCCATTTCTCCCTTGTCCCTGTCCATCCAATGCAGTGTAACACTTGAAGACCTTCAAACACATCAGCAAGGCAGAGCTGAGCCCAGGAGAGCACCGAGAACATCAGGAGGTCCCCTGGGTCACAGAATCCCAGCATAGCAGGGGTCGGAAGGGCCCTCTGGAGATCACCCAGTCCAACCCCTGCCAGAGCAGGATCACCCAGAGGAGGTCACACAGGAACACATCCAGGCGGGTTTTGAATGTCTGCAGAGAAGGAGACTCCACAACCTCTCTGGGCAGCCTGGGCCATGCTATGGCACCCTCACAGTGAAAAAGTTTTTCCTCATGTTCAGGTTGAGCCTCCTATGCTCCAGCTTGCTCCCATTGCCCCTTGTCATTGGACATCCCAGAGCAGAGCCTGGCTCCTTCCTCCTGACACTCACCCTTTACAAATTGATAACCATGAATGAGGGCACCCCTCAGTCTCCTCTTCTCCAAGCTAAAGAGATCCAGCTCCCTCAGCCACTCCTCATCAGGAGATGCTCCACTTGCTGGTCGGGCTGGCTCCGGTCTCACTGACCAGGGCTGCAGCAGCCGCCTTGAGCTCTCTGTGCAGGAGAACAACTTGCACCTCTGCCTCCTTTACCACCCCAATGACTGCAGCCTTTATTGAGTTGGACGTGTTTCATTTTCTTCCCAGAGAAGAGCTGCCTTGGTGCACAAGGCAGGCGAGCAAGGACATTTGCCCACACAGCCTTCAACACAAGTTCAGCATCTCATAACTTTTGACATCTTTGTTTTCACACAACAAGACTGAACAAGTGCATATGTTCTTTAATTAATTAATGTATTAATTACATTAATTAACTAATGTCTGTACATATGTTCTGAAAATCATTATTATGAGAGAAAGGAATATAAAATAGCTAGACAACAGAAAAGTGATGGGTCTTTGCAGAGACCTTAATTTAAACTCTAATAGTGGCTTCATGGATCCTGGAGAGAACCTTTTTCAGTTCTTCCC
>NW_010203743.1:21702-31549 GCF_000695765.1 Mesitornis unicolor | reverse complement strand
TCCACCTACACCTCCCCATTTAACTCTTCTGTGCCCGTCATTCACATCTCTAGGGCACAGCAAACTGGTGAGGATTTCCTTGGTACACCCTGGAGATCTATGGATAAGCAACACCATAACCAGCAGAGTATCCTGAACTCCTCCCAACTTGCTTCTGTTTTTCCCTAGGGACTTTTAGGGGAGTTCACTGGAAGAAAATATAGGAAAATAGTCCTCCAACATTACTTGCTCTATTTTGAAGGAAAAAAAAAAAACAACAAGAAAAATCCTTTCAGAGGGCCATATTATTGTAAATCCACAACCTAAACTCCTGTACCTGGAAAGTCAAGAGTCTTGGAGGAACCCAGGAACACCGCTCATTCCTGTCCTGCTCCACAGCACCCAAGAAAGGACCAACTGTTTGCTGTTGCTGGAATTAAGATTCAAAAGTAAAGATATATGGGATGGATTTAGTGCAAAGACAAAGAAAAAAGCCAGCGGGCCATCTTTCCTGCTCTAACAACTCAGAGACTGGAAACGAGCATTCCCTGTAGTGCGCTTGCAAAACTCTTTTGGCAAGTAGGGACAAGAACCCTTCACCACCACAAAGACACTTTGCAGATGGGGTATCCCAGCTCCTGAACATTTACATAGTCATTTATCTGGAGTCTGGAAATCTCTTACTTGGGAACCTTTTAAAAATGCTGAAAAGAGCTGTCACTTTTCTTGCATTCCTAACACCGCTTGACAACCCGTTAGAAAACACTCAAAGGCAAACGCCGCACTCCTGGCCAGGATACATTCATCAAAGTCTCCCATAATGGTTACGAATTAAACTAAAAGCGTCACATTTGTAACAAAATATTTCCTTTATTCTTTTTCTTTCTTTTCCCTCCTGCAAAGCTTGACATTCTATAGCCCTGCCCAAAAGAATAACACTGCCTTGACAGCTAAAACATACTAACAGCCACAAATTTAGCTTCCCACCCCTTGAACAGCAAAGCATGAAAGGGAAACATCAACATGGGTTTATGAGAAACAGACCTTGGCCACTTTCCAATGAGATTATATGTTTGGGTTGATAAAGATAATAGCATTGACATAATAAACTCAGATTTCTGCAATGCATTTGCTTCACATAAAGAAAGAATAAGAATGAAACAGAAAATATCCATTCACATAAATTAATAGGTCAGTAAGCAGTCAGTCACAAAATGTAAGTTACACATATAAAAATACACATCCTTGATTAATTTCAAGAGGTTCTGTTCTAACAAGGTGATTTTTATAAAAAACAGTGAAAAAAGTCCATCATTACTGACAAATTTTACACTTTGAAAAGAATTAGGAGAGTGTTGAAGCATAAAGTTGCCAGGTCACAGAGACGCTTGTGTAAGCTGCATGCAACCAGCCCAACAACGCTTGGCTGACAGAGGTTGTGTAACTGGGACCAGAGACAGGTCAGCGGTGCAGAGGCTGCAGAGCCAGCCTTGCTAAGCCATCACCCTAAACGAGACCTAGGAGCAGTGTATGGAGCTAGGAGAGTCTGCTCTATTCACCTCTTGGTGCAGAGCATGCTTTTCAACACATCCCTTAGCATGGACCCAGTTTTAGAGTCACAGAATTATTAAAGTTAGAAAAGACCTCCAAGAACATCAAAGTCCAGCCATCAACCCAACACCACCATGCCAAATAAACCATCTCCCAAAGTGCCACATCCACACATTTTCTGAACACCTCCAGGAATGGTGACTCCACCACTTCCCTGGGCAGCTCCTTCCAGTGCTTGAGCACTCTTTCAGTAAGTAAGTTTTTCCTCATATCCAATCTGACCCTTCCCTGGTGCAACTTGAGGCCATTTCCTCTTGTCTTATCAGTTGTTACTTGAAAGAAGAGACTGACCCCCACCTCGCTACACCCTCCTTTCAGGCAGTTGTAGAGAGCGATAAGGTCTCCCCTCAGCCTCCTCTTCTCCAGACTAAACAACCCCAGCTCCTTCAGCTGTTCCTCATAAGACTTGTGCTCCAGACCCCTCACCAGCTTTATTGACCTTCTCTGGACAAGAGTGGATGGGCTGTGAGGATCATTAAAGAGTTGGGCCATGCTGGCCATGACTAAAGAGTTTGATCTGCACAATTCATCAGAGAGAAAGGAAGGGTTTATCAGAGATTCATCCAAGAAACTCTTACGGACCAAGATACATAGAAGATCAATTAAATGATCACAGTGGTACTTTCTGACTGAAGTCTGTAACATAGTTACATTACAGTTATGTTACAAGACACATGCCCTTGGCTAAGGTCCCGGAATACTAATGTGAATGTTAGTGATACAATGCAAACAAGATAGTTCAAATCTTGGCTAGACAGAACCTATGAAAACATGAAGTCAGCAGCACCAAATCTAAACAATTGTGAGTGACGGTTAGTGATAGGAGTTCCTGCAGCCCATCATGACAAGAGGTTGAAAACTGGATGAGCAAAGAAAACCCCAATAAAAAAAAAACCTGTATCTCGCACTGGCAGATTCACAACTGGTGGGCACAGCTGCATTTCTTGGGAGTCAGTGTGTTCAGACCACTTGATCACAGCTGTTTAATAAGCCAAAATCCTAGCCTTCTAAACAGAAGTATGGGTTTTATAATGTGATGCAAGAAATGTTCCATATACTGTATTTAACAAACAGTATCAGACATTCAGAGACTCTCCCGACAGCAATATTAACCAGAAAACAAAAGGACAAAACACTAAATATAATTTCATGAAAGATTCCAAGAACAGAATCATAGAATAGTTTGGGTTGGAAAAGGTCATCTGGTCCAACTCTCTGCAATGAGCAGCGACACCTCCACCAGCCCAGGCTGCTCACAGCCCCGTCCAACCTGGCCTTGGGCACTGCCAGGGAGGGGGCACCCACAGCTTCTCTGGGCAACCTGGGCCAGTGCTCACCACCCTCACAGGGAAGAATTTCTTCCCAATGTCTGATCTAAATCTACCCCTTTTCAGTCTAAAACCATCCCCCCCCTCATCCTATCACTCCATGCCCTTGTAAACAGTCCCTTCCCAGCTTTCTTGTAGCCCCTTCAGGTCCTGGATGCTGCTCTAAGGTCTCCCTGGAGCCTTCTCTTCTCCAGGCTGAACAACCCCAACTCTCTCAGCCTGTCCCCACAGCAGAGCTGCTCCAGCCCCTGATCATCTTCATGGCCTCCTCTGGACTCACTCCAACAGCTCCATGGCCTTCTTGTGTTGGTGATCCCAGAGCTGGACACAGCACTGCAGGTGAGGTCTCACCAGAGAGGAGCAGAGGGGCAGAATCACCCCCTTGCCTTGCTGGCCACACCGCTGGGGATGTGGCCCAGGGTATAGTTGGCTTCATAATACTTAAAAGACTTTTAAATGGGAAAAACAGGTTATGAAAAAGAATAGCCTGGTAGTTTCATTGAATAGTGCAAGCAGAAAATACTGTTGACAGAGACATTATTTGCCAAAGAAGGCTTGGTTTATGTTTAATCATACATTATTTCCTACATTTGTAAAACTCAACACTAGTTAGAAATACACACAGAAAGCTTTCTCACTGTTCGCTCGCCCTGTCCCAAAATGCTCTGCAAACAGGAAAAAGTGCAGAAGCCATCTTTACCAACTCCTTGAAGAATGGGGTGTACAAAGACGATGCTATTCTTGGCTACCTTGCACACTCTGTACGGATGTGTACCTACGCAAAGCAAATAAAAATCTTTTCACTTGGGCTAGAGTTTGACTTCAAGTGCTCTAACAAGGTACAACAGAACTGAAGAACCCACCCACAGAGAAGAAGCCCAGCAAAAGTGTTCATCCCCTCTACTAATTTCAGTAAATAAAAAGACTGAAATCTCTTCAAGTGAAATAAGAAAAAAAATAATAGTGCATACAAATCTCATATTAGAGTGACATCATCTGCTTCGACTGCTGCGGGCTGTTTTTTTTTAAAGATAAATTGCATTGCCTGCATAATTTAGGATTGAAGATCCTAAATTAATGTGCATTTGGTTCAATGTACATTAAACAAAATAGTTCTGCAATCAACGGATGAATAATATCACTGCTAACACCTCCGTTAAGAAGTTAAAATGAATAATTTCTTTTCTAAAGATGGACCTCTTTGCTCAGTAAAAGTTAACCACCTAGAAAGAACAAAATACAGCACAGTGCAAAACTTGACTAGAAGTTAGGAAAGATGGGAACTGTGCCTATTTTTGCATTATTTTAAAATGCTTTATAATTATTCTTTAAACTTTCCAAAATTCAGGTATTTCATCTCTCCTTAGAGATTCTCCTATTAATAAAGGCCAATCAATATGCCCTTTTAAGATAGCAAATGCTGGTCTCTGAAGTCCCTGTGGCTTGCATAGCATGAAAGCTTTTTCCTAGTAAGAAACAACAGTTTAATTGCTAGCGAAGGAGAACCAGCAATTCGAGTAAGACATTTTTCAATCACCAGCAGTGAGGGATGTTCACTGTAAAGAATATAAATGCTGGAACCGTGTCTCTCAGTCCCCAGGATAAGTGACAGGTGAGTACACAAAAGGGCTTCATCGGTCAACAAGTTATTGTTCAGTCGTGGGGAAAATGGTACTTGTACAGAAAAATGGAACACAGATGTCTGCAGAGCAGACTAAAAAAAAATAAAATGCAGCGTTTAACCACGTATCACAGGACATTACTACTGGTAATTGCCCTACCCTGGAACAAAGAAATGCTGTAGGATAGATCCTTGCAGGAAAATGTTCAAGACCATTACTGAAATTAAAAGCAAACCAGGTACCCTCCAAAGAGTCTATTTACCTCTTTCTCAATAAAATCCCTGTTTCTAGCACCACTACAACACTCACTCAGCTCTGCCCTTCCCCACCAGGCAGCCTCGTCTCCCGCTACCGCAGCATCACAGCCCGGTGTCTCCCACCACCCAGCTCCCGTGGAGGAACACATTATAAACTGCTACGGATGCAAGAAAGAGAGGCTTAGTCTGAGGACGGCAAAGTGTCACCGAGAATAATTTTTACAGCTTCCTGGGGAAATCAAAGAAAGTGGAGAGGTATGTGTTCTGCATAAAGTGCTTTTGCTCAGTTTCTGAAGGGACAGGGCCTCTGTGAAACAGCACTAAGAAGATGTTTCAGAGTCTCTGCACGTGCACTCATGGATCTCAATTTTAATATTTTCATCCCTTTAAATGAAATATTAAAAAAATCCCACTTTGTGTGTGAATTAATTCTTTTACGTCTGTAAGTCCAATTCGACTCATCAGTAGAGCCATCAGAAGAGTTGTCATCAATTCCTGTCCAACAATTTTCCCAATTCCTCCCAAAAAGGATACACTGGGATGGTTTGTATAATCACATAGTGAATTCAGGTAAGACACCAGGAAAAATAGCACAAATAAGGCATAAGAATACCTCAGGAGCTTACATAAGAGGGCAGGGCTGCCTTTAAAACTCATCGGCACATGAAAACCCAAGGCCATGCTCTCATTCACGAGCGACTGCACACGAGTTCAAAGCACACCCCGCCGCGGCAGTGCACGCACCCCAAGTCACAAGCAGCGGCTTGCGCTTTTACTTTCAGCTCACGCTGATGTGCGTGCCAGGGTGAGGGGTACAAACAGTTCAGAAAACACACACACACAAAATGTAAAAATCACTTGGCAGCTGTTCATCCTAGTGTGAGCGCACAGCTCTGTACCAACAGCTTCACTCGTGAAAGCTGTGAGGGATTTCTGAGCCTTCAGACTGGTTTGCAAATGAACACTTCATTATAAATGCTGTGCAGGGCATCAGTGTTTATTTCTCAGCCACACCAGGACCATGAAGTGTTCTACAGATGCTAATTTTGCCTGGTCACAATTTTGCAGGACAGGACAGATGCAGGGAGATATCACAGGCAGTCTGAAGTGGTTTGTGCTGTCCTTTTCTGCCAGGTTTCCATACGGGACTACCCACATCCACACAGCGCGGCTGGCCAGAGCCCACCTTCTGGTCATCCAGAAGTCATTTTCGTAGGGTGTACTGTGCAGGTATAGCTTAACAATCCTCTACTTGAGAGCCCATCTGAACACAGACTGGCCGCTTGCCTCAAATCCCTGGGCACGGTGCAGTCGAGCCCTCCATCTTCTAGACAAAAATTTATAGACTCTGAAAGAGGAGACACCCAAGGAGACTTGGACACTCAACAGCTCTAGGTGCCTTGCAGGAAGGCGTACAGGAGCTCTACTTTCTTCCTTCTGGTGGTAACCATACCTCGAAGCACTCAATCCCATAAATCATCACCCCATTAGCGTGCCAGGCGGCACCGGATTGGACACATGACGCTTATCTGACTTGTTTAACACCATCTGCCTGCGTGTGCGAGAGAACGGTTCAAGTCACGTAGACGCTGCATTCCGCTCCAGAGGAGCGCCAGTGGAAGTGATTCATGCCATTATTAAATAATAAAGTTCACGTTCTGCTAACAGGAGCACAAGGACCCCTTTTTGGGTAAGAAAACACCGTCAAGGTCCATTGGTTTAATTTTATCCTGAAACAGAAGCATATGGAAAACCGTCCCATAGGGATCAGTGGTGTTCTCCTAAACAGATGCTCTTGCCATAGGAAACATTTAGCAGGAAAGCAGGTGTGATCGATGAGAGGGCTCACAAACACAAGCCTTTGCCACAGCAGGAACACCAGTCCCATTCAATTCTTGCACAATGCCAAGGCTTCAGAAGAAAGGGAAGCAATCATCGCTTCGACAGAAAGATGGGAAGGGAGAAGGGCAAACGCACGCTCATTTTGTGTCCTCAGAGAAACAGTACTGTGTGTTAAAATAACGCCTAATAAAACCAGAAATTATCTTTCCAATAAAACATTATTATTTCATAAAAAAAACCCCTTCAACATAAAGATACTACAGTAATCAATTTAGAGCTGATTTATCACCATAACAAATCAGATTAGTTTCTCTTTTGTTATTAGCACTGTCTCTCTCAACCAACCTTAAGTTAATAACCAATGATTTCTTCTACTCTATTTACTTGGTTGCTTGACTAAATACGCACCCAGCCAGTCACAGGAGACCTACTCTCAAGAGATGAGGCTTTGCAGAAAACCAGGCATTACCCTCAACGTTTTAGCCTCAGCCGAAAAGTACACATTAACGCTTCATTGCTTTTGAGATTTAAGCATTATGTCTTTCCTACAACCAAAACCCACCACACGTGTTCAGACTGTATAGACACCAGCTCTGAATTTTCAGAATACGCTGAGCGGCACCTGGCAAGACACTGGACACACCGTCCTCGGGGAGATCATGGCCTTAAAAACGGTGACCTTGGAAAACTCCTGCTGACCCAGCATTTCTAGAAAAGGCTCCTTCCTTTTGCAGGCTTGCTGTGTGATGTGCAGTTACTTTCAAATTAAGCCACAGAAACGACGACTCAAAACCTTTTTCCAACCCTCCTATTTAACAAAAAAAAAATAAATAAATAAAAGGGAGAAAGAATCGACACAAGTAGACCATTTAAAACAAAATCAGAAAGACAGCAGGAAACTACAATATCTACAGGGAGCACTCTACCGCCACTTCCACACCCATAAAAATGAAGCTCAGTAAAGCAAGGATGACAAAATTAGTTCACATATGACCTCATTCATCACTTCGAGCTGGAAGGTAAGCCCCAGGGGAACGGTGAGACATGCAGAGGCAGAGCCAGGGCTGTGCAGTGATGCTCCCTGCTCCGCTCCCCTTGCTGGCTCCTCTGCTCTGAGGTTTCAATGCCTCAGCTGCTGAAGCACCATGATCATCTCTGCGTGCTGAGCAAGTCTGTCTCTGCTCTCAAGTTCAAGGCTCCACTGGCATCAGACAGTTGGGGTAGTTTTTTGACTAAGCCACCAACCATTGCCAGTAACTCAAACAAAAATCAAACCTATAAACAAAAATGTAAATGCATGATCTGAGAGGCATCATGGCTCATAAACAGAATAGGAGCCTTTTTTTCTGGTTCTTTTAAATAGGAAGCACTATCAGGAAAACACAAAGCTTTATTTTTACAGGTACGTTCAAAACCCAGTTGTTCTTGCAGATGCAAACCTAACCTAAATTCAGGATAGAGCAGACTCTTAATAAAAACAACAACAAAACCAAAAAACAACCCCAAAATCCACAGGAAAAAAACCAAACAGTAATTCAGAAGCAATATGAGCACTTAAAAAAGAGATTTCCAAAATAAAGTGTGTTTCTTTTAATGTTTCTCTCTCTGAAACTTCCAGTTTGCATTGCAGGCGTTGGATGAAACCTGAAAATTTTGACAATAAGCCTCCTGACAAGCCAGAGCTCAAGCTCTTAGCAGAAGAGTTTCTACTTGTGAAAGCCTCCTACATAAGAACTTCCGAGGTCAACTGCAGGACATGCCAGATAATCTTGTTCAGAAACTAAGCAATGTTCACCTAAAACAACTGGAAATCTCGTCATGCCGCTCCTCGAGCAAAGCCGGGCTAAAACCTTATTCCTCCCGCTTGTTTAGTTTACTCGAGGCCAGTTGAGATGCACACACTGCTTCCTGAGGCAACTTCACCCTTTAGCCTCCATAGCTCTCTTCGTCCTGGTGAGCTCAAACTCCCTCTGCCAAGAGTTATCACGTCCCCTCCTGGTTTGCCAGGCTAACCCAGCTGCAGTCTAGCCTTACTTTGGTTCTCCATTCACTCGATCTCTCTGGTGGCCCCACATGGCACATTCTTACTTCTTGATGACAGTGACCACAGCTCTAAGGGTCTGCATCCAGACAAGTGCTTCTCTTAGGTGCTCTATTCCTCTACATGCAAAATGGGGACAATTTCTGTTGGCTGGGCTATTATCTGAAATTGCACCATAACCCTTATACTACCTGAAACCAGTTCAACACACTCTTGAACAAAATAAATGCAGATACGATTTGCTAACAGCTGAATTCAAAGATGCCTTATGACTCTTCAGTTTAGCTTGGCTCCTTACCAAACTAAACCAAACTTACATAAACCACATGCTGACTGAAATAACAGTGCTCGCAGGACTCACCATAACAATATAAATGCAAACCTTGTAACCCTGAGTATGTGACCAATGCCATAGCATAGCATAAGAGAATTATGGCAAGTGGGTCTGGAAGCCACTGGGAAACGTCACTAGTCTACTCTCTGGCTCCAAGAGAGGAGCAATGATCTCTAAATTACTCCGGACAGACCTGTACACCAGCTCCAGTGAGCCTTCCTAGGGAGTACTTATCAGTGCTTAACTGCTCCTAGTTGGAAAGTTCTCCCTTTTGACCAACCTACATCTCCCTAGTTTCAATTTACGCCCGTTAATTATTTGCCTGTACATAGTAGACACAAAGCATTGTCTATTCAACTCCTGTTTTAAGTAGGCTTTTGGGGTTTTTTCATATACTATTCCTCAAATACCTTTATCTTCAGCATCTTTATCTCAGTCACCTCCTCCCCAGACTGGACAACCCACCTCTCACTACCAGTCATGTACCTGAGATCTCTGCTTGCTGTTGTAACCACATGCTGAATTCTGACCAGTCCACATCTTTCTTGGAAGTGAGATGCATGACGTGGTTCACAGCAGAAAGTATGCTGTTAGATACCCAGGGGAATTGTCCAACATGTTGTATATTAACTTTGGGAGATTGGGGACCATCGACTGAAAGCAGAGTTCGTGGCTCACAACCCCCCCCTGATACAGATCCCCACTTTTGGGAAGAGCAGAAACTCAGTAGGTGTTTTAAGAGATTCTTAATTAATGGTAAATCTGAAAGACAGACAGCAACGGTCAGCAGCCAGCTGAGCTCATATGACCATCCAAACTTGGAGCTGTTGATC
>NW_010203743.1:0-21671 GCF_000695765.1 Mesitornis unicolor | reverse complement strand
AACCGCTCTACTCCATTTTCAGGAAAACCTTTCGAGTGTCTTGGTGCACTCGCTCTGCCACAGAACCATGGGACAAGGAACCCCAATTAGAGGAAAAATACAGAAGAGCCTACAGGCACTGCAGTACTTGGGATATTAATCTTTAAACAGAAACAGTTTTTCAGAAAGGTTTGACAAGGCTCATACATCTCAATTAGATGCCCTCCTAAACCAGCACCTCAGAAGGGATTGTGCTGCTCCTTCTCCCCAGGGAATTCTCCTTTCCCAGCACCTGTGTTTATAACCACACCACTCGGGCAAGTTCAGATGCCTGCTTGCATCTCCCACCACGGCAAACCACAAGAGATGCCTGCTTGCATCTCCCACCACAGCAAGCCATGAGATGCCTGCTTGCATCTCCCACCATGGCAAAGCAGGTGACGAGTCAGACAGAAAAGGTGCCGCTCAGAAAACCAGCTGATGAGCTGCACAGATAGTGTCACGCCACAATGGCAGAGAAGGCAGCTCAGAGCTTTTCCATGATTCACTGCAAATGAAATGCATGGGCACGGAGAAAGAGTAATTCAGGAAAAATGTCATGCAGAGGGAAGAAATCCTCCAAGCCCCATCTCACGTGAAAGGATCAAGGCAGCTTAAGGAGCAAGGCCAGGACTCAGACAAACCCAGGAAAGGGGACAGGAAGGCATCCCCTGCTCTGACTGCACAGTGCCCACAGTTCCCAGCCCCTGTGCTCCTCGCTCTCCACCACCTCCCATCCCCACCTATCCCAACCCCTCATTCCTTTCCCCCCTCCATGCCCTGCTGAGTCCCCATCACCCCTCTTGCAAGCACCCATTCACAGAGTTTATCTTCCCTTGGAAACACTTGCAGTGCCTTCTCAATTTTCATTATCCCCTCCTTATGCCCTGGAAAAAAACAAAACCAAAAACCAGATCAGAGTAATGCGATTTCCAGCAGCGGCCAAATTCATCCTGACACCAGCTGGGTGCGTATCCAGTTCAAGGCCACGGTACAGCCCGTCATGATAGCCTGCCAGTAGGCAAACCAGCAGGGCAGAAAGCCCTTGGTGTGCCTGACCAGTGTCACTTGCATGGCTCCCTCATCTAGAGACCTGAATTAACTCTTTCCTGAACTGCATTTTCCCTGCAGTGCCTAAAGAATAGTGAATATTATGAAAACATTTGGAGCTCAAACAAAAAAAATTCTGGAATAATCACATTTCCCTTGCTTTGCGCATTGGTATTGGATGCTGAGCCCACCTTTCCTAACTGGTCACTTTTCAGTTGTCCTATAATTTGCCAACAGAACTTGCTGTCCTCTGTATCCACATTACATAACTATGCTTCTGCACCATGGACAAACCTCTCCCCTATCAACTTTAACCACATTTTCCCACGTATGTTCGCAGCGATTTTGAGAGGAAGGAACATTAGGAACTCACTCCTGTGAATCATCATCTTGCTTTTAATACCACATGAGACTGTGCTTTCAAAGTCTGCCCACCCAGAGCAACAGCCTCTGCAGAGACAGCCTGAGGAGGGGGAGAAGTCCTAACGGATGTCTAACCTGAAGCTGTGTTTTCACAGGGGCGCTGTCAGACTTCCCTGTTTTTAAACAGCTCAGATTATTCCCGTTTTCCTGTGACAGCAGCACAGCAAAGGACAGCAGTATCCACAGGGCTACCAGGAGCCTCTTGGCCACCACCAATGATCAAGAACCCAACTGGTGGCCCAACCACCACCTGCTGATCCCATTGCAGCTTGTTTACCATCCCCAAAATACCTACATGGGCATTGCCAAACCAGCAGATTTCATGGCAGGTAACCCAATTAATCCTTGCTTTCTTGTACCACTCTGCTCTCCCAGATGCTCTCTCCCCTACAGACAGAGGTTGGTCCAACAGAGATGACACCATGCTCCCTAACCAACCTGCCCTGCACACTGTGCAGAAATGGAGGAGATGGAGAGGACAATCGGGGAGACAAATTCTGACTCTGGTGTCAAAGCTCCATTTCTGGTGATTAAAAAAAAAATCTGATTAAATTCCTTTCTCTTCCTCTGACTTCAGCAAGGCTTTTGACACCATCTCCCACAACATCCTTAGAGCCAAACTTCCGAAGTGTGGATTGGGAACTGGCTGAAGGGCAGAACTCAGAGAGCTGTAGGCAGAGGGGCAGTCTGGTTGGAGGTCTGTGTCTAGTGGTGCTCCTCAGGGGTCAGTACTGGGTCCAGCTCTGTTCAATATATTCATCAGTGACCTCGATGATGGGACAGAGTATACCCTCAGCAAGTTTGCTGATGATACAAAGCTGAGAGGAATGGCTGACACACCAGAACGCCATGCTGCCATTAAGCATGACCTGGACAGGCTGGAGAGTTGGGCTGAAAGAAACTTAATGTCATTCAACATGGGTAAGTGTAGGGTACTGCATCTGAGGAAGAACAACCCCATGTACCAGTACAGGATGGGGCTGACCTACTGGAGAGCAGCTCAGGGGAAAAGGGCCTGGCAGTCCTGGTGGACAGCAGCTGACCATGAGCCAGCAATGTGACCCGATAGCCAAGAAGGCCAATAGGATCCTGGGGGCATTAAGAAGAGTGTGGCCTGTTGGTCAAGGGAGGTTTTCCTCCCTCTCTACTCTGCCCTGGTGAAGCCACACTTGCAATACCACTCCCAGTTCTGGGCTTCCCAGTTAAAGCAGGACAAGGAACAACTGGAGAGAGCCCAGCACAGAGCCACTGAGATGATGAGGAGCATGAGGAAAGGCTGAGAGAGCTGGGGCTGTTCAGCCTGGAGGAGACTGATGGGGAAACTCATTGATGCTTATCAGTATCTCAAGGGCAGGAATCAGGAGGATAGGACCAGACTCTGCTCAGTTGAGCCCAGCAACAGGACAAGGGGCAGTGGTCACAAACTGGAGCACAGGAGGTTCAACAAAAACGTAAGGAAAAACTTTGTCACTGTGAGGGTACCAGAGCCCTGCCCCAGGCTGCCCAGAGAGGTTGTAGAGTCTCCTTCTCTGGAAATATCCAAACCCCTGGATGTGTTCGTGTGTGACTGCTCTGGGTTACCCTGCTCTGGCAGGGGTTGGACCGGGTGAACTCCAGAGGGCCCTTCCAACTCCTGCCATGCTGTGATGTGTTTCAAGACCCTTCTGTGAACAACTGAGAAACACTGTTGTTCTTCTATCATAGAAGAATCAGCTTGATATTTTTCTTCGTATTTTTAAACTCATACGAAGCTTTTCATTAACTGTGGAGTATGATACAGCATAGAAAGTATTATGATGTGCCTTGTTTTCTTTATAATAAACGTTTGATTTGAGACATATTGAAATTATTATGAAAAGTGAGGAAAGGATTTCCTCACCCAACTAAATCTGCTGGCTCTTGAGAAAGATTCAGGAATGTTTCAACCTAGAAAAGGTGTGAAAAACAGGTTCAGAGAATACATGTGGTCTCCTAAAAAAAAAAAACCACAACAAAAAAACCCTGTGCACTTAAATCCAGAACAAAATCCATCTCTTAATTTGAGTGACTCAACAAAGTTGAGATCTCAAGCTCCTACCCAGCTTGAAATAGCACTTGGAAGAAATTATAGGAATAGGCCTTTGCAGAATTCAGGTAATATACTGTAAATATTTTTTGTGACATTAGTAAATTGGGCTCTCTTTACAATAGGGACACCCATCTGGAAGAACAACTAGCAGGAAATAATCTGCTGAAGCACAGCTAGATATCCTGGGTAAGCCAGGACAGCCTCTCATTATATACTAGAAACTTAAAGGAAAAAAAAAGCCACGTTTAAAGAAAGGCACCACAGGCCCGTATGTATTAGTTTAGAGGATGCTCAGTTAGACTGAGAAGAGGATGTAACTAATAATTCTCTTATTATGGCTTTTATACATTGGCTGCCGTTCCAAGGAGAGATGGATTAAATACCACGCCTGGTTGGTTGGACTTCAAATTAAAAGCTCCGCAATGACCTTTCAGTCCCAATAGGGTGTTTTGGTTTCAGTTGTTGGGGTTGGTTTTTTTAAAGTCTATTAACTACATTAGGTCCTCCAGAACATTACCCTGAATAAAAACCATTTCAGCTGTAAGAGACAAAAATAGGATAGGAAATAAATACATCAATAGAGGTTTGGGTAGCAAGCTCAGTTCACAGACCCCCTGGATTCCCATCCTACGGATGGCCAAGGGCCATCACCCCCCAGGCAGCCGTCAGCACCAGCACGTAAGACCACCAGGAGACAAAAAGAAACAAACACAAAGTCCATGCACCATAATATTAAGATGCTTCACACAGAGATCAGATTTTGCAGCTTATTAAACACACATAAACAAACTTTTCTTAAAAAGCCTTTAATAGGATTTAGTATGTCCGGCTTTCAACTATGGAGGCTGCCATGGGAAAAGACCAGCCCTGATCTGCAGCTTCTGAAAGGAACCAGGAAACAGAGGTGTAGGAAATAAAATGCCCTTGCTTTGTGAACCATAAAAGGGAAATAAAAAAACAACCTCGCAAAAACCAAACAACCCTAGGGTAGTTCCCTAACTATGTCTAAATTCACACAGCATTTCTAGAGCAGGAACAATTCAAGTGAAAGAATCCAGGAGGTTTCTCCCTGAAAAGTGAGACACAGCTGGCTAAAGAAATTTTTCTCATCACACCTCTTTCTCCCAAGACATTTCCATGGGAAAAAACCCCATTAATTCCCACTCTAATAATAAACATAATATACATCTGCAATATAGCTGCCAACTACTGAGATCCATCACGCATTTCCTACTCGGGAAAGCAGCACATCACAGCATGTGCAGCCCAGCCCTCCCTGCTCTTTCCTCCAACTATGATATTAAATCCAGAAAATTTCTCCTTACCCCTTCCTGCTCTCTAAATTAACCTGATTATAGAAATAACCTGCGGCATTTCTCTGCCGCAGTGCAAAGGAATAGAGCAGTGGGCAGCCTCCCCAAGAATTAATTACTATCAGCACACAGCGATGAGCCTTTTATTTTGACAAAAGCTTGGTTTTTATCAGGCTCTAAATGATGAAGTTTCCCAAAAACACCCATTTTACATTAACACTCTAAAAACAAATGTAATTTAATTTATTGCATCTATCATTCTTTTTCCAAAAGATGTATGTTTAGTCTGAAAAGCTAAAAACGTACACGTTGGAGCTCCAAGTAGCTGTAGTTAAATTCTAGATATCTCAAAAAAGGTTGCTCAGAAATATTCATCAGAGGAAATCTTGCAGAAGCTTGGATTACTCTTGCCAGCAGATTCACCCAATTTCCAAAGAACTCAATGGTTTGAGTATCATAAATAAAATCAATAATAAAAAATACCAAAATCTAGCTACAGATTATCATTCCAGGCAAAAATATTGAAGGATTTTTAAGATCAACTTCTTATCAGTCACTAAGTGAGTGACTTAAAATATATTAAAGATTGGTTTTCAGAAGTTTTTAAAATTAGAAATTATAAGAACAAATTATTGACTGCCATGAACCAAAAGGTTTAACACAGCCTATCACAGAGCTGCAACTTCATTTTAAACATCAAATTTCCCAACTTCCTAGCCCCTGATTTTGTGATAGCTCCTGAGCAGCACCACCTTATCCCCAGTGCTCCAGAGAAAGCCGAGGTACCAGCCGCAGTCTAAAGAACAGTTAAAATACCTGTAAAAGCAAGGCTTAGCAGAAGCTACCTGACAAGTTTACAATCCACCTAAACCACTCCAGGTGCTTTTTAATAAAAGCACTTAAGAATTCACAAACTAAAGAAGACTTTCTTTTATTTTTTAAATGGCTCAGGCATGCTTTGCCTACCAGAATGATATTATATATTCTGCACCACTACAATTAAGAGTGCCATTACATTTAAAAGCCTGCATACTTTAAAGGGTCTTTTAAAAAGCATACCACTAAGTACGATGATCCTATTTAATAGTTGCCAAGTTCAGGAGGTCATTGACAATTTTAGATTCCTATATTTATCTCACTTGTGCAAACATTTTATTATGATTACCGTTGCGTGTTTGTGTGGACTTTTTAAAGGAACACTCACATCTCACATTATGGATGTGCAATAAGTAAAGACCAAGCAAACAAACAGTAAAAACCATTTCTTAAAGAAAGGTAGAATCACTGGAATTTTCTCTGAAAAGCAAGGGAAGCATTTGAGCATCTATTTTCACCTCCATATCCAGGGTTAAGAAGAAGTCAATCAACTGAACCACTGACTCTCTAGCTATGTTGTAAAGATAAATATATTTACAAATACACTGCTTTTGCATTGTGTTTTCCTCTGTGGAGGTTACAGCTCTGGTACAGGCTTACATACTGCCACTGCTGTGTACTGTATATAGTGTTAGAGTTGCTTTCAGTATCTCTTCAATTAAAAAAAAAAAAAACCACAATTGTTCACTTTAATCTTGCAAGAAAAATAACACTCTCAAGACCTTCTTATTATCACAAGAAATTGTTTTAAAACCAGGTAAGTTTGCACAGTAATTTTGGGTAAACCTAAGAATAAAAGCTGCTGCTCTGGGAATATTCCTGCATTTCAAAATCTACAGCATGCTTAAAATGAACATAATGCTTATTGAAACAAATGCATAAACCCTGGCTCGGGGATTTCAGAATTCTGGCACATGAGCATCTTAGAAGTAGTATGCAGCTTTTTTTGCATTTTTTTTTTAACTGAGCTCATTAAAACAGGCCTTCATGGGCTATTATTCACCTGACCGTCTTAGACCTCTAAGAGTAATTAACATTTTGGTACATTTAAGATTGTTGAGTTAAACCAGTCCTTCCCTTTTCCCATTCAGGCAATTAAACACTCTGCTTTGTCACAGGTAAAGGCTCATTCTGACCCTTAGGTATGTGTCCGCTGACAAAAATACATGAAAAACTGAACAAAGTTGACAGAAAAACTGAATACATGCTGTTCAGAACTGATGCAATGATCATAAACAAGGTGGAGCTTTTACTTAATTCATCCAGGCTGGGAAATTACTTTAAAACACTCGACTGCCTCCCCCATACAGTCGCACAATCACCCACCCATTACTACATAAATATGTTCTTTGCAGTGCTATAAAGAAATCTTTCACAGGCTTCATAAACTTACAAAAAGCAAGACAGGACAAAGGGAAAAGAAACAATAAAAACAACTCATCCCTTCTAGTTATTTCTAGTGAATGTAACCAAAAAAAATTCAAATATGTATTTTTCAGCCTTTGTTTCTTCAGGAAACAAGACTGCAGGGATGCTCTGTGTGTGTGCGCGCGCGCGTACATCTCCCCTTGTCTACAATACATTTTGGGAGTAAATTGGGCTGGCAACTCACAGAAACAAAGCAGGTTTCAGGAAAATTTATATCAATGGCAAAGAAATTCTCTTCTTGGCCCCACTGAAGAAAAATCTGCAGAAAAAGCACAACCCTCGTAGCTGTAAAATCCACAGAAAAGCACATTCAGAAAGAACCAAACTGCAGAGCAGCCCCACAGGGAGCTCACATCCTATTAGGTACCAAGGACTCCAACTGCAAGATGACTTCATTAGTTACCCTGCTGACAGAAACCCATTTTGAAATATACACTATTTATCTTTTAAGGTACCAAGGTCACAGTTCATAAGAAATGACAGAGTTCTCTCTTTCTGAACACAAAAATTAGCTTAGTGGAACTGCTGTAATGGCTTTTTTCCTTTCTCTAACAGAAAATTCATAAATTACAATTTCAGCTCCAAACGTTAGAGGGAATGCAACTTGGATAGCAGATACTCCAGCATGCCTAAAACACACAATATATAAACGTTCTCAAAGCTTCTTTTAAAAAAAGTATTTACAGCATCTGTGCTGTTAAATCATTAATTGCAACACCAGAATTAGAGTAGGTAAGCATCAACAAGGCAGTCTGAAAGACTGCAAGTTAGCAGTCATCACTAAGAATCAGAAACTAACTGTTATGGCAGAAGGTTACAAAAATGCCCTTTCATCTTGTTTCACTAGAAGCTACCTCCTTTTCCTTTATTTTCCACAAACTGTGATTTCTATCTCAGGTGCATCAGGATTTTCAAAGAGAGCAGAAGCTACCCCAGCCATCACTGATGTTCTCACTGCTGCATGAAGCAGCTGCCCAAGAAACACCCTGGACAGCAGGAAGACCATCAGGTGAAACAGTCATGAGATTAATCAGAGAAGGTAATTTCACGAGATTGCAAAGAAAACCCTCTAATGAAAAGAAAAGGACATGAGAAGAACAAGTGTATTTTTATACGTCCTGTGGCAGTGCAGAAGGGCTCAAAGAGCAGAACCTTGTCCTTGTGGCTTTGGGGGTGGTGGTAGAGGACCAGGAAGAAGAAGAAGGAGAAGGAAGATGACATTAAACTGCTTTTTATAAGCCTAGTGGAAAGTTTTTATGAAGTTGCATCCATTTTTAATGAAGCCTCTCTAAAAATGCACAAAGGAATGTGGGAATGGGTTGATGAACCACCCTGCAATCCTAATGTACCTAAATCTGTAGCAAAACCAGACCAGCAGCAGTTGTACCCCTTACACTGAGAAGCAGGGATTCAGCAGTGACACAGGTTTCATTTTTGGGTCCCAGGTTAGTACTCTGTGTATCTTCAGCTATGCCCTGCTCAGGCAAAGCAACTCTCCAACCACAGACCCCCCAGTTCGGTCATTCTCCATCACCCCCTGCACACCAAGAGACTGTCTCCTGACAGGGACCACGCTCCCCAGCAACATCGGTTATAAAATGAGTTACTGGTCAGCAACATCACACAAAAAGCGGTAGAAAAATATGGACAGATATAGGTGTGGCAGCAGTCAATAAACACCCACAGGCCCCATTTATTTGCAAGAATTGCTTTTGAGCACACATCATCTCAAGTGTCTCATTTCACACACAAGAGTTTGCAGCCCAAAACCAAAGCTATTTAGAGGAAAAGTTTTCTTTGAAGCCCATGTGTGAGTGAGCAGTAACATATTCTCCCTCAAACCACCTGAGAGATAACACTAAAATACACATACTTTAATAAAAGAAGCTTTATACTTAATGCTTCAATGTTATAGTTTTCTTTGAAGCCCATGTGTGAGTGAGCATTAACGTATTCTCCCTCAAAACACCTGAGAGATAACACTAAAATACATATACTTTAATAAACAAAGCTTTATACTTACTGCTTCAATGTTACTTAGAGGAAGAATTGCTGTTTCTAATAGTTCTGTAACTTCAGTGGTTAAAAATTTGTAATGCTGGCTTCATCTGAGTAAGCAGATCTCAGGTCACACACATCTGTAGTATTAACCGTTTCTCTTGGTATGGGATATCAGATTTATCTCTGGAAGCAGCGTTTGTAATGCTGGCTTCATCTGAGTAAGCAGACACACATCTCAGGTCACACACATCTGAAGAATTAACTGTTTCTCTTGGTATGGGATATCAGAATTATCTCTGGAAGCAGCAAGCCCAGCTGCTTTTCTCCTCTCCTCCAACAACCCTTCCACACCAACAGCCCAGGCGGTGATGATGTCTCATAGTAGGGGTACAGGCTTTGGCAGAGCGCTCAAGAGTGGGAGATGGAGGGGGAACATGAATTCAAGTAGTCAAGCCACAAAGAAAAATCCTACAGAATATCTGCCATTTATTCCAGAGGGTTAAAAAGAGGTTTCACTTCTTTTCCTTCTCTCAGCCACAGATATTTGCTACAAGTTTCTTACTCCTGTACTTTGGAAAAAAAGCTTAGTCCTCCTCCATGTACAAGGACTGAGAGTTGTCTATCGCCTAGAGGAAACCGCAGGGTGCCTTTGTAGGAGTATCTTGTATCACGGGAATCTATCCAGTCAGCTTAATTTCACATGAGACTATAAAACCAAGGCACTGAATTGACCTGGGTCCAAACGCACGCTTTTGAAAGCACTTGCAGCTCTGACACCCAGTCCTCCAGCTGCCAGCAGACTGAAGGTACAGTGCCTTTCCTTACGATGAGGTGCCTGCAGAAGCCAAGGTCTCTCACAAACACCTCATACACCCTTGCCTTAACTTAGGTCAGTGCCCGCTTTGCACATAAACACAGCTGGGACCCAGAAATGAACTGTGCACCCATTCCTTTAAACAGCTGAAGCCAGGAGACATTTGCATTTCACATCCACGCTGTGAAAGAGCTGGGTGATGGCACTCAGCACTTATTTGACACCTAGAAGAGGTGTTGCCCATCTCCCCTCCCACAATGGCAATACCAAAAGACTTAATGAACAGGGGAGATTCACCCCAAACTCCCATCCCCACCTGCAGCAGTCACTGGAGCCTTTACCAAAGCCTCCAAGCTATTGCCCTCACCGCTAAGGGAAGGGTGAGGAGCACACCTCCTGTGACTTCATGCCTCCAGGGCAGGAGACTCTTCCATTCTCAGATGAGAAGGGAATCCCAAGAGCAAACGCCAGAGCTGGCTGGACATGACAACCCTCCAGCAGAGAGGTGAGCTACTGGTCTTGCCTTCCTCCCAGACAGTTCATATGTCTGAAGATGGAGCAACTAGCTGCTGGATGGAGCCATCCCCATCAGCACACTGCTCTTTGGGGTCCTCACTCTGAGCTAACGCAGCTCACTGCCTGCAGCACATTTAACAGTAGGTTATGGGTTCCACTTTTCCGTCTTTATAGGAACCAGCTCCAGATGCCCAAGTTCACCACCCACTGCCTGGTCCAGGTCTGAAACCAGCCCAAGCACAGTCCTTAAGTCTAAAATGAAGACTCCAAAGTGAGTTTCTATTTAAAGCCCAAGTGTTCACTGCTACTTGACACCGATAGGGCTCAGCAGCTCTTGGCAGCCTAGAAGAATTTATAGCTCAAACCTGCTTCAGATAACTTGAGTTCAGTTCAAGAGTCTGCCACACATCTGAGGACCAGCAGCTCTCATTTTTGGGGGAAGTTACAGAAAAATCCCCATTTGTTTCCTGAACAGTGCTACAAGAGTTTCAAATTAACAAGGCCCTTACATTACAAGTAACTCCCAAATGCTGCATGATTACATTACAAATAAATCCCAAGTACTGCATGACGTTCTCTCCCCTCACTCCCCTCCCTCTGCCTGTGCTGGAAGTTCCTGGAGCTCCAAGGCTTCATTTGGGCTGCACGGCCACAATGACTTGTTAAATTCATTAAGGTCAATGAAAGATGTTACACAAATTATTACAACTTGTGCAAGAAAAAACCTGAAGGGCAGTGAGGATCGATGCCAGAGCATAGGCAAAAAATACCACACCAGGGAGGACACAACCTGAAGACAGGACCACAGATGGGCTCTAAGGAACCCCCTTTTAGGTCATTCTTACCAACCTATTTTACCCCACATCCTGTGGCTTAATATAAGCGGTTGTATATTTTCTCTACTTCTACTAGTAATTTTATATATGCACAAACAACATGAAGCAAAAGGACAAGATATTCTCATCCTCCATTAATAATTAAAGGCAATAAAAGTCTTATCATAATTGGGAGAAAATCAAGTCGATTTTATTAGTGCAACACTTGCTTTATTATCTACAATTCTCAAAGCACTGATATGAAAGAGAAAGCAAACAAGTACAAATGCACATAGACATGGCATTTTTCCCTGCTTAACCAGTAAAGCTCAGAACAAAGCAAACCTGTTTGGAATCAGCTTTACAAGATCCAGATATGGTCAAATATCTCGGCAGGGCACTGCATGGTCCTGCAGCATGGAGACACAGGGAGCCGCTGGAAATTTTGTGATTCCCCCCCCACACTGTCCTATTTTAACAGACAAAATTGATTCTGCTCAGTCAACCACCACAGCTGTATCAGCTCCAGCGAGTACAATGGGTCACCCAAAACACTGCTCTAAGTGAAAAAAATCCAGACAGCATCAGGAACAGCAATGCTAAAAAGCTGCTTATTGTACAAAAATCTGGAATAAACACCGTAATTTTAATCCCTCAAGCACACGCCAGCAGCAGAACGGAACATCCATTTCGGCAGCAGACGCAGGCCATGCCTGTTTTGTATTTCTTTTGTAAAATTAATACTCAGGCCTCAATATATGGAGTGACCAACTGTCATTCGTTCTTTCGAATAATACCTTATTTTACAGAATATAAACAATTTTTAATTATTTAGCTAAAGAAAAAAAACCTTCCTCCATCTGTTCAGTCTTACTGGGTTTTAGGCAGTTTTAAGCACTTGAAACATGCTGACAATGGCATTTGGGCAAGCCCTGCTAATGCAGGAATCCATGAACACACCACAGAGCTCGGGACAGAACCAATTTCCTAAGGCCCATACTTTGCTATGTAGTTAAAGGATACGATAAGACAGGTCCCCAAAAGTATAAATATAGCTAGGGAAAAAAAAGTCAGTCATCGTCCATACAGATTTACATTCAAATTCTCTGGGTTAAGATGACAAAAAAGTCTTTTAAGTAGTTTTCAGGAGAGCTGTACTACAGCAGGACTTTCAGAATTTGAGAAAGGCAAACTGGTACCTTTAGTAGCCAACCACAGTATGGCTTTCTGCCCTCCAAAAAAAAAAAGATTAGCGTGTAACAAAAATGCCCGTTTCCTTTCAGGTTTTCATTTTCTTAGAAAAAGCTAAGAATCAAAGGCATTTTAAGTTTACTTTCCCAACCAGAAAATTACATTAAATTTCAAATTAATTTTAGTCAAGTGTTGCAGAGATTCATGATACGATCAAATACTACCCAAAGCATGTTTAATTTTCCTTTAAGAAGTCAGGAATGAAGATCAGATTGGATTCACAAAAAATAGCCAAATCAGAAAAAACTCACAAATGTTATTTGAGCCCACATTCTCCTATCTGTTCTCCTCAGAGTTCATGAATAAGGGTTTTGTATTCCTCTGTAGCAAACAACTGAAAAACAGATGGTATTAGGTCTTAAGTTACTCCCTCCTCGATAGTTTAAGCAGCACGTATGTTCCCATGATACGGCATTTCATTTTACTCATTACTCCCACCACATATTTAACCACCACATTATACAGCCCTTATGCTGCATTGACACAATACAGCAAAACTATTTTCTAGTAGATCACTTATAAAATCTGATTGTGAATACTTTAACACGTGACACAAATTCAAATGCATGCACACTTATATGGAAGATTCTGGAGAAGGAAGGAAGGCATCCCATCAGCTCCAGGAATTTGCTTATTTGGAATAACGCTGCAGCACAGTGGGGTTGGACAGGCTATAGTGTGTTTCATGGAGATAATTTTTTAAGAAGAGCCCTGTTGGGATGATAGTGAACCAAAGCCCCAGGTATGTAAGATCATTCCATCCTGAAATGGATTTTGGTAGGTTTTCTGAAGATATCCCAAGATGAGATACGATTATGAGTTTGCTTATAACCAGCTGAGAGAGTTGGGGCTGTTCAGCCTGAAGAAGAGAAGGTCCTAGGGGGGATGTTACAGCAACCTTCCAATACCTGAAAGGTGCCTATAAGAGATCTGAGGAAGAGCTGTTCACTAGGGATGTAGCAATAGGACAAGGGGTGATGGTTTTAAACTAGAAGAGGGTAGATTTAGGTTGGATATTAGGTTGCCCAGAGAGGTGGTGGATGCCCCATCCCTGGAGATATTCAAGGTCAGGCTTGGTGGGGCTCTGAGCAACCTGATCTGGTACCAATGTCCCTGCTCACTGCAGGGTTGGACTGGATGAGCTTTACAGGTCTCTTCCAACCCAACGCATTCTATGATTCTATAAGTTTATTCATTTTTTCTTTCAGGGGTTAAGTAAATGGCCTCAAGTTGCACCAGGGAAGGGTTAGATTGGATATGAGGAAAAATTTCTCTACTGACAAAGTGGTCAAACACCAGAAGGGGCTACCCAGGGCAGTGGCAAAGTCACCATCCCTGGAGGTGTTCAGGAAGTGTGGATGTGGCACTTCTGGACGTGGTTTATAGGCATGGTGGTGTTGGGTTGACATTTGGGCTCCACGATCTGGGAGGTCTCTTTCAACCTTAATGATTCTGTGATGGGACATCACCACACCTCATTTAACCACACATTTGGAGCAAGCCAAGTCACTGCTAAAAAAACAAAACGGTCACTCCAGAAAAGTTTTTGGTATCATTTATTGCCAGCTGATACAGCATTCAGCCCAAGTTCATCAATCTGTACGGATGACTGGCAAGCAAAACACTCCCCAAGGCTGAGAGGTGTTCAGTGACACCCTGTATCCACAGCACAGGTGATACAGGACATCTGACCCTCTCCTTGCACCAAAATGTGTCTTTTGTATGGGCATGATCATCTGCAAGGAGAAAGTCAGAACAGAGCAGAACCTATGCAGCACCCAAGCTAATTTGTAATGGACAAAATTCGCCAACCAGCAGGCTGCTTTGGATAAGCATCATGCCAAAAGGTGGTATGGACTTGATTTCTTTAGAGGACAGTGAGATTTTATTCAAGAATGTGGGAAGCTGCTTATGGTTTGAAGATTAGTCCATTCCAGAGCAAGAGATCAACCTAATACATAAAACTGGCTCTATTTTGTGGTTTATGTAGAAACTGGATTTCAAAAGATCACAGAATATGAGGAGTTGGAAGGGACCTCAAAAGCTCCCCCAGTCCAACCCCTGCCAGAGCAGGATCACCAGACCAGGTCACACAGGAACACGTCCAGGCGGGTTTTGAATGTCTGCAGAGAAGGAGACTCCACAACCTCTCTGGGCAGCCTGAGCCATGCTCTGTCAAAAGATCCTCAAGTACTCTTTGGGAAGATGAGAAGTACACAGAATGCAGGTACACACCTTGCTTTTTTACACACTGACAGCTCACACCACCCAATCAAAGCCTTTTTCTTACTCACTCTGCAGAGGTGAAGCAGAGGCATAGAGGAGCTAAAACACCTCTCTCTAAATAAAGAAAAATCTTCACACCATGCACAGCAGAGATTTGAGAGTATCTATCATCTTGCAGTTTTAACAACTGGTCCAGATGGCAGCACAGAAGAGGCTCTAGCCATTTATTGTTTAAGGTGTTGCAGAGGATACAAGAGTAAAACTCTCTCCTGGCAGAAAGGTGGGTTCCTCATTTCAGAGCAGGTAGAAGGGCAGGAAGAAAGCAGTGAGGTGGTTCCTCCCTTTCAGAGCTACACAGGAATAGCAAGGTACTGGGTCAATGTTGTTTCTAGCTGACTTCTCAACTCCATGGAAAACAAAACAAAAATCTCTCCCCTTCCTTGCCAAGCCAGGTTTCAGGCACACCAAAAATCAACATAGGGATAACACCCGTGTTTTCTAACAGGCCAGTATCACTCCAGCGAAATAATGCATTTCCGGGTGTCACTTAAATTTCACATGTACAAAAGTAACCAAGAGGAAAACCACTCCTGCGTGACCACTTCAGATATTCTCCAACCATTATTTGCTTAACCCCCTCCTATTTCAGAGCAATGAAGATGTCTGTCCCAGGAGGCATGCAAAGTGTCACACATCTCGCATGATGTGCCTTTGGCTGCCCTTTTTCTATGCCTACAGCCTGCCGGGCTACCATGCATCAGCCCTCACCTTACATTGATGTTTTCTGGCCAGTCTGACCCACCACAGAACCTACTGAGCACAGGGGCTCCTGGGCTATGTCCCAGCAAGTCTAAAAACCAAACTTCCCCCATTAGACAGTTGTAGCAAGCTCTTCTCAGCACTCAGACCCAAACCCACCACTCCAGCTGGGCTCCTGAGGCATAGGAGATCCATCACTACCCCCCTCCTCAACACCCCCTGCTCCTCATAGCAGGGCCTCTGCCCTCCTCCCAGCCTCTGCAGCATCTCCACTCTGAGCACACAATAATCCCAGTAACTCCAGTAACCAACACCTGAACTGCTGTTGCCACCCTTCTTGGAGCACATCATTACCAGCACCACTGAGCTTTCTCTGACCGCTGTTAACCCTAACCATGAAACACGGCAGCACTTAAACCACGAATGTAAGCGTGTTTCACACAACCCACACTACATCTCCAGTGGGCACATAACCAAGATGACAGCTTGCAACATCAGTGTTTCCTCCCTGTCAGCTGTGGACAAGAGATGACCAAAGGGACCAGAAATGTCCTTTACGCCAAGTTCCGGTTTTATTTTAATTCATTTCCTCTTACTGCAACTGGACCCTACACATTTAGCATGAGAAGTTTAACCAGGATTAAAAGAACATAATGGCAACCTTTAGGCAAAACACACTCAAAAGCAAAAGAAAGCAGACTTATTGAATTCAAAGGCAGAATCTGAAGCCTGACCCAGCTCTATTTCATTTAGTGAATTTGAGAAGAAGTCTATTAATAGCTCTCCACCATATCCCATCCTGCTTCTCTGTGTCAGGGCAACAGCTATACTAACAAACACCCGGGATACAGGCACAGGTTTTCATACTGACACTGCAAAGCAGAGCTAAACCACTTGTTTAAATTTAAACAGAAGTGACTGTCGAGAATTGACTAAAACCAGCCAAAATTAGTCTCAGTTAACCTGGTACGAGCACCCAGCAATATCAGATGCAAGTCTCACTCCTTTCTTCTCTCAAAGATATTTTCTAAATTATTCTGTTCATTTACACTACAAAGTTTACCCAGCCAATAAATTAACAGCATAGATAGTAGCTGGTTACTATTTCAACATCCGATGAATGCTGTCAGCCAACAAGGGCACTACAAAGCCAAACCATTACACCACTGAAAATCCTGAATATGTCACCTTTTCCAGAAAGAAACCTCCTAGATTCTTGATACAGGGACATAGGACATGCTCCTCCTCCACGTCATTTAACTCCACATAATTGAATTTTGCCAGAAGCTTTAACACATTTTACAGGCTCCCACTTTTAACCATGCTAACATATCTGCTTACACAAGAACAGTTGAGCCATGGACCTTTGGTATTGCCTTGAACAATCATCACAGATCTTTTGAGTGGACAAAACATATAAAATAACGTTAAAAAATTTAAGAAAATATTTACATAAGCATCATAGCCTTCTCTCATATATAAGGCAACACACTCAAAAATAAACTGCATGGTTTTCCACCCTTAATACACTCATCCAACTAGAAATTTTGCTTCAAGGAAAGTTTATCAGCCTTAGAAACAAAAAATAGTGAGCTCACCTAGGTCTAGCATTAATGAATTTAAATGCCCTTTTTATTCACCTTGCATTAAAACAAAGTCTAATCTCATCTTGTACTTCTAGAATATTCATGCCATATTAAAATCAGTCAGCTATCAGCCAATCTGGATGAGCTTCTCATTTAATAAAAACAGATCAAGAGAATACATTATCTGTTCCCATGTTAACACTGCACATGAAGCAAATAAAAGAAGTGTTCAGAAATGCATCCACATTTAGAACTTAATTTTCATTAAAGATCTGTGCCCCCCAAAAACTTGAAACTCCTGAACATCTGAGTGACTTAAGACTCCATACAATGTACCTTCATGTTTTTCCTTTGGGCCAGGCAGTTTGAAAAGACTGGCAGTGACATAAAAAAGGAAAAAGTACTGTAAGACTATGAAGTAAAACAATTATCTTGTAAAGAATGCTGTAAGACCTGAATTTTGGCAGAAAAGCTGCAGGCACAGGGGGTAAGAAATGGCCACCTCAGAGCACCATGTCTCTTTGCGGTTGTTTTACCATTACAGCCTTCTTGGTTTGGTAGCCATTTGTGGTCAGAGCTATTCTAATCCTCCCGATTTCTGATTTCGGCTATATGGGTGGGGAAGAAGTGACCTCTGCCCATCCTTCACTCCTCCCTAGCTCCTCAGATACCTTTAACACCCGATGCTCTGTCCCAGGGAGCACCAAGGACTCCCATGCAGAGCACCTGGAGGCCAAGCATCCTGAAGAAACCAGTGTCCATCTATCTAAGCACAAGTACAGAGTAGAGAACAAGTCCTGGGCAACCAGTGGAAGAAGCCTGGCCTCCCTGTGTTCATCAACAGGCATTTCTCACCTACCCACCACCGGTACAGCAACAGCAGGATGAGACAGTCTATCCTTCCCACATTTTCAACACAAAACTACAATAAAATACAAACAAACAGCAGCCCAGTATTCAGAGTTCAAGCGAGAACCATCAAGTACAATAAGGTCCAAGACAGCATCAGGTCTGACTCTTCCACAATTTCCCTATGTGTTCCCAAAGGGAAATTGGATGGGGATTTTGAAACCATTCATGTAACTAAAAAGATTATTTGGCTTGCCAGCAAAAGCCTATATTCCTTATTCATGACCTAACATTTTACTTAGGAGTGCAACACTGCAGCACTGTTATGCTGAAGTCTTACCACACAGCAGTTGTATGCCACCAATTAAAATTAATTATAGCTGTTGAAAACCTTAGAATGCAAACCCTTCCAAACTGCAAGGGCACGCTAATCCCGCTCCAGTTCTTCAGTTTCAGGAAGGAACAATAAACTTATTTTCTAGCTAGAATCTGACTACAGCTTTCACATCTTGACAGATCTAAACCCCAGCTCTAGTTTGGTTCACATTTGGATCCTACCCTAATCCAAGCCATGGTTTTGGTTCTGAACCCTAAAGCCACCTTTTCAGTGAAATAAAACCACTGAACAAGAACAGCTCACAAGGTCTTTGTACAGACAGACAAAAAAGGAGACGGACACACAGGCAACGGTACAACTGGGCTGAAAAAATGCTGAGCAAGGGCAGGGATTAACGCCTGCGCAGAACCTCAATCCTGCGAGTTTTTAACTCTCAGGCTCTAGAAGTAACGAGCACAAGTGTGCATCCCCAGAAGAATGGCAACGTACAGTTTGGGGCAGCTTTACTGCGAAAAGGCTCTAGGATAGGTTTTGATGGCGTGAGACGGCAGAGGCAGTCATTTTGTCTTCAGCAGCGTGGTGATGGCTTCCACCCAGCCTTCTGCTACATATACCTGAACTTAGCATTTCTACCTGGCACAGCTTATCTAAAAATTCCCAAAATGCCATGAACAGAGTGATTACTTGACAGCACTCTGAATGCTTTCCCAATGACACTCCCTAGCTGAATTAAGAGAGTAATCTACAAGTCAAAAGCCCAAGACAACACTCACCCATTCACACCTTCTCCCATGGCTTCCTTCAGGCAAACCAATCACAAAAGCACAGGCTTTAATCCCAAAGTGATTAGAGACTTTTGTCATTCAGTTAAAACTTTGTCGATGCAGCCCAAAAAGCTGGCTTTCCAATTTCACATTCCAGCCGAGGAGACCTGGCATCGCCTCCAGGGCCAGCAGACAGCAGGATTCAAGAAGAACCAGCACCTTCTCATAGGGATTCACACCAGTTTCTCTAAAGCAGTCGAATAATATGCAGAGGGGGGGTTTCCTACAATTAGAGGCCTAAAAAATTCTATATTAAATTGAAAATATCTAGCAGTAAGATGCGAGTTAAGATGAAGCACAAATAATGTAAACTAGTGGGAACTGGGGAATGATTACAGACGATTTCTTCACACGCAGTCAGTTTAAGAACTCCTAAACAAGCATCACTAGGAACAAGAAACCAATTACCAGGGAAGCTTCATACTGCAGTTTTCCCATCACAATCTCTCTCTTAGGTGTAAGTGACCCAAACACTGAAATTTCTGTTCTCCAATACATTTGGCAGTCTTTTGTAGTTAAAGCTATTCCATTACACACAGTACATTAGAATACATCTATTCCAGTTCCCCTGCTAGAGCGTACTGACAAATACAGCAAGAGGATGAATCCCCAGTCCACATGGTCGCTCTGTGGTGACAGGGCCAGCCTGGCCAGATGCACGGCAGAACACCAGCCCATTCCTACGGGTAAGCCTTCCCAACGCACCCCAGACACCATCTCAAATTAATTTCAGGCTACCAAAGAAAAACTCCCAGCATTTGGGGTTCAGTTCCAAGGCGAAGCCAAAGGCCAGGCCTGCCCACAGGGCTCAGCTCCCCTTCAAATCACTGGGCAACTCCACAGCCTCTCCCACTTGCCCAGGAGCCCCCAGGGCCACCTCCAGGCTAGGTGAGAGGAGAAGGGGTTGAACCCCTCACCTGCAGCCCTTCAGGTCCTCCTCAGGGCCTTACCTTGCCCAGCTGGACCAGCTCTGTATTTTGCATTTCTGGCTAATAAAAGCACGGGGAAGTGCTCCCCATATTTCTTCAGGAAGGAGTGCTGAGGTGAATTATGATTCTATTGTGTAATGAAATCATCAGGGGATAAAGATGGGGCCATACATCCATCCCCGCCTACCCTAGTAGGCCAAGAGTAATTTACAAATAGATTGAGCCACCTTTAACAAACAATCAGGAGCTCAGGCTTACTGTATTATGTTATGTACATGCTATTCTCAGATAAGGCCATAAAGCTCTATCAGCAGGTGTGAGTTTAAGGACTCCAAATTATAATTATAAATTAAATTTTCTAGTTGCCGCCAAAATTACAGAATAACTCAGACTAAGTAATAGCTTCAGAAGAAAATAAGAATCTTCTTGGATTTTTCTCTTAGGTCTCATTCAAATAGATGCTAACACAAATCAGGAAACGGACACTAAAAGCTTCACAAGGAAAAAAATTAAGCATATACTACTGCATTTTTTACAAATGTGAGAATATAAAAATCAAAGAGTATCAGCCATGTCCCAAAACAGCGAGAGACTGCACCTAACCCGTCCCTCTTTAGAGTGAAGTCATCCAGTAATATCTAAAGACCTAGAGCCCAAACCAGATCTTTTATGTGAAATCTTTATTTTAAAAGAAGGTATTTGGATAGACAGGCTTCAACCAAACCAAAGCACTGGTTCAGAGGCCTAGAGATGGGGAGCACTCAGTGCTTGCTCAGTCGCAAGCAGCAGGGAACAGCCACAGCTCCAGCGCAGGGGAAAGGGTGAGTGAGGGGGCAAGCTGATCTTCAACCTTTATAAAAGCAAAACGCATTTATATTCATCACAAAAGGAAAGTTCCCTCCTGCGAATGCGCTCCAAGCTCATTTATGTTCAGTGTCTTTTTAATACAGGCCTGCAATATAAAGGATGCTCCTGCTAAATCACGCTGCTGCTTTCTGGAGGGGTCAGGGGCAGGGGAAGAGGAGCTCCCCGCGGCTGTTCTCAGCAAGCTCTGTGCGCTTGGGCAAAGCCACTCGGGACCTCTCCACGCAGTGACAGGGCCCACGCCAGCACCCTGTATCGGCGCCGGGTGCCAGGGCCGAGGGGGTTAAGCGGGAGGAGTGGAGATAAGGTGGTGGCTGCGGAGCCAATGAGGCCGGTGCGCTATAGTTAGACCCTGGATGCTAAGCCAGGGTGACTATAAAGGCTGCTAGAGATGAGCTGCTGGAGATGACACCCGCATGTTGCCCTTAGCACCTAGGCTTACAAAGCAGAAAAAAAAAAAACAAACGCAGGAGGATCAGCTCGGCTTACCTGAAGTTCACACCATGCAACTTCCACCCACGTCTCCGTGTCCAGACCCTTATAGACCGTTTTGAAGGATCCCCTCCCGAGTTCAATATCAAACTTTAGGAACCTGCCATCCAGCGAGGTGGCAACCGCTTTCATATCAGCCTCCTCCTCGGGCTCCTCTTTCTTCGCCTTGCTCTGATCCTTGGCAGCATCCGACGTCTCTTTCCTCTCCGCATCTTTGCCCGGCTCCTTCTGC
>NW_010203742.1:17300-27686 GCF_000695765.1 Mesitornis unicolor | reverse complement strand
TGCTTTCTTCTGCACATCACGAGTCATTGTTGTCTCCTGCTGTCTTGTGCCATGGAGTCATCCTGAAGGAAGTTGAGAGGAGCCTTGCTCATCTCCGTCTCCCTATGTGTGTTGAAGGAAGAGTGTGTCCCACTGCTGTGAAGGGTTGTCTGAGTGCCAGCTGTCCTTGTAGCAGCCTGGGCACCACCATGCATTGCTTCGTTTCTCACTTTTGACTCATTAAAGTTTATTCTGCATTGTATCTTGAGTCTTCTCGAGTTCCTTCCCTTCTGAGGTGCCCAGGCAAGCTGTCCAGTGGAAAATGGGATGATAGGATGGGTTTATCTATCTCTTGCCTTTAAACGCTGAGTAGTCTCAAGGGCCATGGTTATTGGAAGAGGCATGGGGCTTTGCAGGTTAGAGTGGCCAGGAGCTCCCCCGAGAGACATGTGAGCAACAAGCAAGATTGGATACTGGCTTCTGGTCACTAGGGCAACCCACTGACCTCCTGGAAGACATTTCTGTGTGGGCTGACACCCACCTGACCAAGACCCTGATCCCACACTGCCACTTGCAATGTGTCCTTGCCTTTCTCACCTCCTATCCCTGGATATTGTTGGGAGTCCCAGAGGAGTTAAAGAAACAGGAGACAGCCAGGGCAACAGTGTAAGGGATATGTGAGCCCTCTGCTAGACTGTGGGATGAAGTAGAAGTGGGTGGGTATAATATGTAGGGGAAAGAACCGGACACACAGAGATCATCCTCTCTCATCTGAAAATGATGGGCAGTGTTGGTGACATGCCCTGGAAACTCTGTAGAGGGCAAGAAGGATGCAGAAAAAGCATCTTTGTCCACATTGGAGCAGTCTTGTGGTCAAAAGCATTAGTTGCTGTGGAGTCTTTCTATGTGTGTCACTGTGTCCTGAAGGGACGTGAGTCTGCAATAGACGGGCAGCAAATCCTCCAGAAACCCCACTCAGCTGCTGTGCAGACAGAGCCCAGATCCGTCCCAAACAATGACTGTTTGTACCTCATACAATGCCTCAAGCTATAGAGGGTAAAGAAGTGGTATGCCTCCAGCTCTGTCCTCAGTCCCTTCTTCCCATGCACTTGTCCTCCACAGGCAATACTTTGGTCCTCCTTGGCTATACTTCAGGTACAGCAGGAGGTACCTCTTGTGCTGTGCTCCTCCGACTGTCCTGGCAAAGACTCGTTGACCCTGCTTGCTGCTGAGCAGTGTTGGGTGTCCTGTGCAAATCCTGCCAAGTGTTAGGTTTTGCCTGAGGTGCCATCAATGTGGATGGCCAAAGCAAATATTGTGGCAAAGTCATGGGCAGGAAGACAGCTGTGTATTCATTGTTAAGCATGTGCCTTGGTCACAGAGGTTCCTCCAACTTTGCCTAAGGTCTCCAACAAACAATGCTGGGAGAGAAATAGCCTTTTTTCATCACCACTGGCAGACTACTGCTTAAGGTTGGTGGGGATGAAGGAGAGAAGAAAACTGGTAAACCAAGATATAGAATCACAGAACACTTAAGGATGCAGAAAACATCTACTGAGAGCAAAGCTCAGTCTCGGAGAGTCTGAAAGCCAAGAGCAAAGATGCCCTGCCTAGAAAGGTGATGACTCATAGAGTGTGAGTGAGCACAGATGAGAGAGAGGGACTGATGGTGCTGACCCTTGCATGTGAATGTCCAGGTTGAGCCCTTGGGGTTGTGAGGAGACGTGCCCTGTGCATCAGGAAACATTTTAGAGGGAGGCCTTGAGGGAAAGGGAATGTCATCACCTGGTGAGGTGGGACACTCCTCACCACTGACTGCACCATTGGCCTATGCTGACGTGTCGTTCCCCTGGAAACATTTTGGCCTCTAATACCATCACTTGAAATGAGTCTGCATGGCTGAATGGGCATGTCATGAGCAGGGAAATGAAAAGGCAGAGTTGCAGGAAACATAAGCAGCGTCCTAATTTCTTTAATCGGACATTTTGCATGGAAGATGAGCGTGTTGGTAAATATACTGTGTGCGTAAAGGGTGCCTCTGGGCGTGGGGCTGTCTGGACCAGTATAAAAGCCAGTCCCAGTGCAGGCTCCCTCATCCACTTCTCTTGCCTTCTCCTCCTTGCTGAACAAGGTGAGCTGCAGAAGCCTTTGCCTCACTCTTCTCTTTCTGTGGTCTCTTTGCCTTTTTTGGGCTCAACTGTGTCTTTTCTTTGCTGAGAGCCTCACTCCTTGATCCTGTTCCCAGCAGATCTGTGCTCCTAGCCACTCTTGGGGGAGGGGGGAGGAATTTCTGGGCTGTCTTTACAGGGAAACCATGGGGATGGGACTCCTAATTCTCTCTCCCCATGTAGCCCGTTCCATTTCCCCAGCCTGTGCCTTTGCTCTTACTGAGCAGGCTGTAAGGCTGTGCCTCTCACTCTTTGCTGCCTGTGCTTTCCCTGCCCTCTCTCCCAGGTACACCTTCATCCCACAGCCATGTCCTGCTACGACCTGTGCCGTCCCTGTGGCCCAACCCCGCTGGCCAACAGCTGCAACGAGCCCTGTGTCAGGCAGTGCCAGGACTCCCGCGTGGTCATCCAGCCCTCTCCCGTGGTGGTCACCCTGCCCGGACCCATCCTCAGCTCCTTCCCCCAGAACACCGCCGTTGGATCCACCACCTCTGCTGCTGTTGGCAGCATCCTGAGTGAGGATGGAGTGCCCATCAACTCCGGTGGCTTTAGCCTGTCTGGCATCTCTGGGCTTGGTGGCCGCTACTGCGGCAGGAGGTGCCCGCCCTGCTAAGCTGGGCTGGATGTCCAGTGAGTGATTGACCAGGAAGCCCAAAGCCAAGGACTGGACTGAGGACAGAGTGATGTCTTCTGCTTCTCCTGCTTTCTTCTGCACATCACGAGTCATTGTTGTCTCCTTCTCTCCTGTGCCATGGGGTCATCCTGAAGCAAGTTGAGAGGACCCTTTCTCATCACCGTGTCCTCACTTGTGCCTGAGGAAGACGGTATCCCACTGCTGTGACGAGGTGCCTGTCTGCCAGGTGCCCTTGTAGCGGCCTGGGCCAGGTCCCTTCCACCATGCACTGCTTTGTTTCTCACTATTGACTCATTAAAGTTTATTCTGCATTGCATCTTGAGTTTTCTCGTGTTCCTTCCCTCATGGGATGCCCAGGCAAACTGTCCAAGGTAAAAGGAGATGCTTTACAGGAGGAAGGCATGGCTCAAAGGATGTAGTTCACCTGTGCTTTTTTGGGGGATTTGGGATATTTGAGTCCCATAGAAATAGTCACCTGGGTGTTTACTCTTCTTTACATGGGATACAGCCTTCTGAAAGTCATCCATATCCCTTTGTCCTAAACACCAGACTTATGCCTCTCACCAAACCCTGTGATGATTTCCATTGCTCCAATGGTTTGTGGTGTGTGACAAATACTCAAGGATTCCTATCCCTTCACTTCTGCCTGCAGACCATCCCTCTGATCCCCTCAGGCCCCTTTCTGAAGTATTTGGCACTGTTGGCAGAGATGCACAGTCATTGCTTGGTAGTTTGCATGACCTGTAGCCCACAACACCAAATTGAGGGCATTTAGCACTTCCTTCTCTGGCCCTTGCACACCAGAGGAGGGAAGGAAAGAACCCTCCAGGTGACAGCCATTGTGTCTTCCTGCCCTTCTGCCCTCAACAGCAAGACCATCATCATCAGGGAGGGAAGTGACTTTGCTTGTGTGTGTACCTGGCATGTAGTTGGTGTGGTAAAGTCCACCGGGATGTGGTAGTTGCTCCTGCCACAGAGGATGCAGGAGAGGACAAGCTGCCTCTCTCGTCCTCCACATGCTCTTATCCTCCACAGTTGATGGTTTGCCCTGTGCCCCCCAGTCGTGCTTCAGGTATAGCGAGGAGCATCTCCTGTGCTGTCCCATACTCTGTGGATGTTCCTACATTGCTCTTCCCCAGAGCTAAAGCTCTGTCTTCACTTAAAGGGAGCTGCCGTCGGCAACCCCCCTGTGCCCTGCTGTGCAGGAAGGCCCTCAGGAAATGAACTCTCCATCAACATCCGTGAGCCATGCTGAGCTGACAGCAGAAGTGAGTTGGGGTGGGAAGATCAGAGCAGGGAGGGCAGACAGCATCTGCAGCATGTGATTAGAGAGGGCAGGGAGCAGTAGGGCATGGGAGCCTTTGAGCAGACCCTTGTCATAGGCACTGCCTGTGGGAGTATCAAGGTCTGATAGGAGGCTCCACCTGTGGATTTTCTGGGGCAGGGATGTGACTGAAAGGAACCTTAGAAGAAAAGGTGGATTTTGCACATATAAAATTAGATTAAGCTTCATTTCCTGAAGGAAGAATTCCTTCTCCCCTATTGTCATGATAGGTGGAGGTGGTGTCCTGTGTCCCAGGTGCATAGCTCATCTTCTTGCACATCTGTGGCCCGAGCGCAGTAACAACAGGCCAAACAACCCAATGAGCCTCACCTGAGCCTCACCTCTCACTCCTCCCTCTTCCCTTTGACCCAGGGCTCTATTTAAGCTCTGTCCCGAGGCTTTAGCTGTTTCATGAGCTTGGTGGTTGGCGCAGAAGTCCCCTGTTCTTTTCCATATTTGCTTAAATGCTGATGATGAGCCCCCTTGATCTGGACCCTGAGTTGCTCACTGATTTCCCAGCCTCTCCTTGGCTCTGTCTGGTCATTAAGGCCCTGGTCACCAATCAGTGGGCTCTGCTGACGCTGGTTTCCATCACTGGATTGGCTTCCCAAATGTGGAGTGACTGCCCTGCTTGATGTCAGTCCTGCTTCATCACCATGAGCCTGGTGGCTGTGTTGGACTCTGGGCTGCACCTGTCTACTGTCTGCATTTTTGATGCTCAGGCACTGTGCAATGGGGTTATTTTTCTTTAACTTCTGTGTCATTCCCCCCGGAAATATTTTGGCCTCTAATACCATCACTTGAAAGGAGTCTGTGAGGCTGAATGGGTGTGTTATGTATAGAGAAATGAAAAGGCAGTGTTGCAGGGAACATAAGCACTGTCCCCATTTCTTTAATTGGATATTTTGCATGGAAGATGAGCGTGTTGGTAAACACATTACATGCACAAAGGGTGCCTCTGGGCCTGAGGCGGTCTGGACCTATATAAAAGCCAGTCCCAGTGCAGGCTCCCTCATCCACTTCTCTTGCCTTCTCCTCGGTGAACAAGGTGAGCTGCAGCTGCCTTTGCCTCACTCTTCTCTTTCTCTCATTCTCTTTTTCTTTTGCCCTTGACTGGTTTTTTGCCTTGGTGTATCTTTTGCTGAGAGCCTTGCTCCTTGATCCTGCTCCCAGCGTCTCTGTGCTCCTTATTCTCCACTGGGGGAGGTGGGAGAAAATCTTGGACTTCTTTGTAGGTTCCTCCTTGGGGACTGCAGCTCTTCAGTCTCTCTTCCTCCCTAGTCAAGTTGTCCATGCTCTCCAGCCTATGCTCTTTCTCTTGCTGAGCAGGCTGTCAGGCTGTGCCTCTCACTCTTTGCTGCCTGTGCTTTCCCTGCCCTCTCTCCCAGGTACACCTTCATCCCACAGCCATGTCCTGCTACGACCTGTGCCGTCCCTGTGGCCCAACCCCACTGGCCAACAGCTGCAACGAGCCCTGTGTCAGGCAGTGCCAGGACTCCCGCGTGGTCATCCAGCCCTCTCCCGTGGTGGTCACCCTGCCCGGACCCATCCTCAGCTCCTTCCCCCAGAACACCGCCGTTGGATCCACCACCTCCGCTGCTGTTGGCAGCATCCTGAGTGAGGATGGAGTGCCCATCAACTCTGGTGGCTTTAGCCTGTCTGGCATCTCTGGGCTTGGTGGCCGCTACTGCGGCAGGAGGTGCCTGCCCTGGTAAGCTGGGCTGGATGTCCAGTGAGTGATGGACCAGGAAGCCCAAAGCCAAGGACTGGACTGAGGACAGAGCTGCTGGTCATGGTTTCCAGATGGGTTGAGCAGCCTTGTGCCCTCATTTAAAGGAGGGAGGGAGGGAATAAGACGCTGTCTGGAGACGCGGCCAAATGATGTCTTCTTGTTGAAATTCCTTCTTTTGATGTCTTTCTTTGTATTTGTGATTTTGAATTTCACTTTGTCTTAGTATAATTCTGTACTTTTAAATGATCATTGGACAGGTTTTATTCAGAAATTAAGGAAAATTGGAGTCTTGCTTGCTGTCTTTCAGTTGGAATGGTTTAAATGGCGTCTTTCCCTTATATAAATACCTGTATTGCCTTTGTTTTGCAGAATGCTACTTGACTTTTTAGCATTAAACTGATGTTGCATCTGATTTTGAGTTTCAGTGTGGTTTCCTTCTCCTTTTCACATCCCCTTGGGGTGGAATGTGTCATTATATGGAAAACCCATGCAGAATACTTTCCCAGTAGAAAATGCGAATTGAACAGGCACCACAGTCAATATGATAAAAATGAATTCTACTTTGATTTCTACTTTTTTTACACTCTTATGAAGCACTGAACAAGTTCACATATATATTTGTCTTGTTATCTTCTTCCAATATTTTTTCCACCATTGTGTGTAAAAGTAAAATTGTGATATTTCAGGTTGGGGGCTTTCTAAATTTATCATGTTTTTGGCATCTTTGGAACTCTGAGTATTTAAAAGTGCGTATTAAGATTCTTTGGAAGCAGTTTTGGGGTTTGTATTTTTGGTTAGCTTGAACACTACTAGACTGAGTCTTTAAACCTGTCACACTTGGAGCGAGCTTGACTCAAGGCTTCAAAGGTGAAGTGAGTGTTCAAATCTCATTGGAGTAATAAGACTCTTTATACGATTGTTTCACTAATAAATGTTTATGATGGGCTTAGATGCCCTCTCTTTCAAGCCTCATACAAATTCTGATAGATCTTATTCCTTAGTTAATCAACACAAGAACTCTCATAATATAGGGGAAAAATTACTGGTGAAGAACTCTACAAATGGTCATAGGTATTTCCCTTCAGAACCATTTAGCTTTAATGCTGTTACTAGGAATTTTCTCCAAGACATTAAAACTCAGCACACTGTGCAACTAAGAGACAGCAAAGAATAATAAAGTATACCCTTGCCTGTAGGTTCATAAGCTTTGAGACATTTATCCAAGTTTTTAATTGCATAAACTCCTTTGCTCTCCCACTGGAGCTACGTGGGGTCTGGCAGGGCATAGCCCAGGAAAGCAAGAAGAATGAGGGTTGTGTAATTTCTGATGACTCTCTATGTCATGCAGGGTTTTCTTCTTTAGAGCCCACTAAAATCTATCTGAAAATTAAGATACAGTAGTGCTGAGGGAGCAATAGTGGAGGAGACAGAGGGAAGATACCTGGCTTTCAGGTTCAGTGCTGGAGCTAGTCCAAATGGCCACACAGTAGATGTAGATTTAGTTTTTCCAATGTTTAACACTTCTGTTCTAAGTTTTCTTTACTGAAGGATTACTTACTTGTAAAGTTAGAAAATTAGGGGGAAAAATAGCTTAGAAAGAAGCTATTTTAGACTGGCTTGAGGCAGCAAAAGCAAAGTACGAAAGATGGTAAATCCATGGGCACTAGACTAAGCGAAGTCTCTGCTTAAAAATTGGTACCATGAGTGTATTTCCTAAAAAAATTAATTGAAGGGGCTGGAATGCAGACAAAAGGATATGGTGCCCTATTGCCAGAACTAGTGTGACTGAAGTAATTAGTTATTCCTTCAGATCTGTAAGGAATCACTGGTTGCCCTCTGATGTACATCAAAGAATGGCTCTGTTCTTGGTGGCAGGAAGGTGTCTTTCTGTGATGCAAACGGCCAAGTGGCATCAAGAGTGCAGAGATTAATTTCAGGAGAATGAAATGTCTGGGTAAGTGGCCCATGTCCGTAACAGCGTGTCCTAAAATATACATTAGTGGTGCTTGTTGTGAATGGAAAAGCTTGGAGATATGAAAGAAAAAAGCAAGCAGTGTCCTGGAAGTGGCCGTCTCCAGACAAAGCGGCATCGTGGAGTGTTTGTGCAGGGTGTTGGAGCCTTTATTAAATGTATCATCAAAGAGATGGTTCCTGAAGAATGTGAACATCAATTTGAAAGGCATGACCCCTTTGTACATTAAGACCGGAGAAATGGGTGCAATAACTGTACATGTGGATGTTTCCAGACTCATGAGACTATCGAGGCACCCTTTCTTTGCATGAATTAGTTCCCACATATATTTTTGCAGGTGGAACCTTTTCTTGATAATGGTTTTGGCTTTATTTTCCAGTCTAGGTCCACCCTGGCATTGCATGAGAAGTACACTTTACCCATTAAAATTTCTTTCATCTTTACAATTTATGGGTACTTGTAATTTCTGGTACTTTCACAGTGACTCTACTTGTGTAGATATGAAATTACTCCAAGCCCAGCCCAACAAAGACATTTTTTTCAGCTCCTCTGCAATTTGGTAGCTTGTGAGTGTCTCAGGAGCACAATCTAAGATTGCATCCAGGACATTTACTAAAGCTCTTTGTGTGCCTGACCCACTTGAGAACAAATGCCACTTAACTTGGTCACCAGCTTAAAAAACTTCTCCAAGGAGAGCTTCAAGCCTCTTGGATGAGTTTTCTGAGCCAATTGGACCAGTCTGGAGTGGAGCCACGGTCAGCAGACACTGCAGGAGTCTTTTTGAAAACACCGCAGTGATCTCTGATGGCTTTGTTTTTGAAACATGAGGTATTATGCCAAATAGAAGCTTTTTTATTAATAGAATGAAGCTTTGAAAACTTCTGCAGATATTCTCATCTGTTTTATAGGAAAATAAATTCTCCAGGTTACCAGTGAGTACCTGATGCTACAGAAGAATTTGGGTTTCGAAATGTCCATGTTTCCATGTTTATGGGTTGGTATCATTGCTTAGGTCTGTAAAGGACAGGAAATAGTTAAGATTGTAGATGGGTCACTTTAGTTGATATTATTGAAATATGAAAAGCAACTGAAAAATTGGTACAAGGTCGATATTTTTCTTTAAATGCTGAATTATGTATTGTAGACGTTGTTCTTATCTTTCCTTATGACTGAAATGAAAGACACACTGAAGCATAAGTTTTGTTGTGACTGAAAGGTGGCACTGGAATAAATTTGGTCCATAATATCAGGAGATGAGACAAACTCGCATGGCAGAATACGTGTGTCAGAAGATAAGGACATGAAAACAGAGTAATAAAGAGGCAGGAAAAGACATTTAACCAGTTGGAAGCATTTTGCATTCAGGTCATACTCGCTGGTTAAAAATTTCATGCACAAAGGATGTCTGTGGTCCTCAGGCCATCCGAGATGCTCTATAAAAGCAGACTCAACTCAAGGTCCTTCCTACCACTTCTCTTACCTTCTCCCTCTTTTGTGAACAAGGTTAGTTTGAATGTGCTTCTTTTTTTCCTATTATTTGCTGAATTCTTGCCTTCATAACGATTCGCTTGCTGTTCCTTTTTCTCCACAGTATTCTGCTGGTTGCTGCATTGGCTGAGGTGGAGTGGGGGGAGAACTCTTCCTTATTAAAATGTTGTTAGTTGTCGAGTTTGGGGATTATGTTATGGGGTGTAAGTTTGGAGAAATTATTTCAGGGACTGTGAGGACAAGGGGAACGAACAGCAAAAATAGAGGAGAGCTGAGCAGCCAACAGGCTGAGGTAGGCTTAGGAAACAGCAATTTTTGTGTTTATTGGAGTATGCAGAGAACTTCTGGCTTTCTCATGGATGTCACAAGTTGTCTGGAAAAGATCTCAACTCCAAGTACACTTAAATATATTGAAATCTGTGCTGCGTAGGCGAAGTTGGAACCTGGAAAAGAAGTCTTCATTTCATTTTGCAGCTGTCTGTTGAACTCTATCCATAAGAACATTTGTGGTTGGGTAATACTCATAATTAGTACGTACACAATGCTGTGAATACCTGGAGCTGGATCTCAGTAGTGCCTTTCCAGACATACAGCAAATCAAAATACTGAAATTAAAGTGATGATACAGGTATGTGTCCTTCTGTTCTGCTGCCAGCTCTTCGACTGGATCACCGACAACTGAGAGAGAATTATTTCAGCCTCCGTCTTCTTGTAGCATTTTTAAGAATTAATTCTCATTCTCAGCTCACTCCTCATTCAACTCCTAAAAGGATCCCTGGAAAGCTCCTGCTGTCATGATACCTGAGCTAGGTAAATGTAAGTGCAATATGACTCCTACATTGCATTCACTTTTGCTCCTGTATTCCAGACTTATCTCCAGCCCACAGCCATGTCCTGCTATGAGCGGTGTCTTCCAACCTCCTGTGGTCCAACCCCGCTGGCCAACAGCTGCAACGAGCCCTGTGTCCGGCAGTGCCAGGACTCCACCGTGGTGATCCAGCCCTCCCCGGTGGTGGTCACCCTGCCCGGACCCATCCTCAGCTCCTTCCCCCAGAACACCACTGTGGGATCCTCAGCATCTGCGGCTGT
>NW_010203742.1:0-17212 GCF_000695765.1 Mesitornis unicolor | reverse complement strand
GTCGGCGCAGTGGCTCCAGCCGGCCCCAGCGCCCCTACAACACCTTCCGCAGTGGCTTCTGTGGGCCGTGCTAAAGCGTGAGGAGCAAGCGGGAAGGAATGACCAGGAACGCTGAAGCACCACCCGACGCAGGACTGAGCTCATGGCCATGGTTTTCAGAAGTGATGTTAGACACCCACACCATCCCCTGAAGTTAATGGAGCTGTGGGAGTTAGTCCCTAAAATGAAGCCCCTACTCTTGTTACACTACTTTATAGTTGTAATCAGGTATGTGGTTCTGCTGCTCATCGCTATATTTGATGCTGCCTGGTATAAAACTTGTAATTTAGACATTAGATGGGACTCGATTGTCAAGGTGCAATGCCAAACTGAAAGAAGAGCTCTGTGGAATACGTCACTGTGAGATGTGCCATCCTTCCCATTTTGAAACCTGTCGCTTTGCAGTATTTTAATCCACTCTTTGATATTATTAAAGTTATGCTTTTATCATCACATGTCCAGTCTTCTGTTCTTTTTTCCTTCCCCTCCTACCTTCATCACCGCGTCGATCATCACTACCAGGCAAAGATATGATATGAATACTACTGGGGCCACAAATAAGAGAAGAGCATATGTTTAGAGCTCAAGATCAAGAAAATATTTAATTTTGTAGCTGAAATGCATATTAACTCCACACTGACTCATCATAACACTCAGCTTTCTGCATCTCTGCCAAGAAATTATTCTCAAAGCTGGAAGTGTTTTATGATCTAACTTGTTATTATTTACTGCATAAGTACTGTGTATTTTTGGGCTCCTTAAAGCCTGGCTGTCTTTACCATCCTGGCTACAGCTCTACAGAACTCCAACAAAAACTCACATCAAGGAATGAAACATGCTAACTTAAAATAAATATGGGACACTTGTAGGCATTAAACCCCTTAGAAATCCCAATAAGTAAATTGTTTTTGCTAAAAGTAAAGACCTGAGATGGAAACTAGATTTGCAACAGCCACTGGAGCTACTAAACCAATAGATTTTGGGGAAAAATTAAAGAGATTCTCATGCTGGGATGGTCTGAGGTGTTCAAATAATTCCAGTTATCTAAATTCTGGTAAAATTGTCTCCAATAGTGAAATTGTTCCCAATACTAGAATTGCTTATGGTTTCTGCACCAGCCTAGTTGCACCCTAGCATCAGCCAAAAAAGCCTTTCTCAAAGCTGCTTTCATCTCCAAAATCTGTGCATCATTTGCATGCCATGTCCTATTACACCCAAGCCTCTGGAGTCAACACGAAGACGATACAGATTTCACTTCACCTAAGTAATTTGTCAGCTCTTTGGCAATTTGGTGGCTCACCGGGCTGCCGTGAGAGCGCTTTGTTGTTACTCAAAGGATTTTAATTGAGTGTGTAATGGAATGTGAAACTCCATCGCTGAGCCATAAGTGAGAGCTGCTATGGCCTGGGTCATCAATCCCCATAAACCCAAAGGCTCTCAACCTTTTGGGTGAACTCCAGGTGCTAATTAGACTGAACTGGAAGAATATAAATAAAGACATTTCCAGGCTGTTCATGACTCTCTTTCTAAAATATTTTTTACCCTCCAAGAAAAAGTGTTTTTGTCCCTAGAGGGAAGAATGAGGAAAAGTCAGCATTCCTTGGCTATCTCCTTTTACAGGTGAAAGGGAAGCGAATGCTCCAGGTGAGTGATAGCTGTTACCTACTATAAGGAAATTATTTTGAAATATATATAAAAAGACTAGAGGTAGTATGTTGGACAGTGGATATTTTGAGGAAAGGGAAGAAAAAGACTTCTTTTATAGTAAAGGAGAGGAAAATCATTAAAATAGGTAAAGTTATAGGAAGTAGACAGAAGATCAAGATTTTTAAAAATAAATTATGAAAATTTTTAGTGAAATAATTCAAGTTTCTGAAGTTGCTTACCTTGAATTAGTTTGGGAAGTGCTTTGAGTGATCTTGACTCACACACTTTGCAATGGGGTTATTAGCCATGGTGCGAGTGGTGAGATCTTGTCACGTACCCTGAACGTCAGGTAGGGGAAACTGGGAGTATTTGAGCCATTTGGTGAAAAGCTGTTCTGAACTTTGAGGTCCTTTGTTCTTCTGAAGACCAAGACCAACCTATGCATAAAGACACTCTTCATTTAAAGTTAATTCCTATCTCTTGCTGGAGGATGGTGGTGCCGAGAGGAGAGATGGGATCTCTGCTTTATTTTGCATATTTTCCATCTATGCAAGTATTTCCAGCAGATTGGAGTAAAGCCAGGGCAGGCCACTGCAGGGGGGAAACAAATCAAATCATAATAAATGTGATGGCAAACTGCTGTGTGTAACTTCTAGTAAACCTAGCACTGCCTCTAAGAGCCAGTACTTGAAAACAATCTTTAACACGCACATTCTTACTTAATTTGGTGTCAAAATAGCTGGACATCGCAGTGACTTCCTGTGATTTCGGGTAGGAACGATGGTGATTCCTCAGATAAGCATTCATATCCTCAGCACGGAAATCATAGTGAGAATGAGAGGCAAGTTAGTAAATGCCACAGCATAATGAGATCAAGTGGCTCTTTCATTAAAAGTGTTACTGTTTGACCTTGGCATGGAAAATGAAGACTAAATTTATCATTGGGGAAAGAAATGCAGCCTTATGTGTGTTTGTATTCATGCAAACTGGGAAAACTGGCTTAGCTCAAGCAGCTTTACAATGTGTTTTATTGTCTCTGGTCAGCAGTTCTCGCTGGTCTTAATTTTCTTTAACCTTTGCAACACTCATGGAAATCTGATGCTCTGCTCAGCCGTGTGCTTGTGTGGGATTGGAATAGTGCAGAAGTGCAAAATCTGTGAATACTTATTCCTGTGGTAAGGCTGAGTCGTTGAAATGGAAATGCTTGGGAGTTGCTCCCAGGCCCCCACCTCAGAGCTAAATGATTATTCACCTAAAGGAGCAAAGTCTTGAATAGGGACTGTGCATCACATCCACTCCCCTTAAGCAGTGTCTTCGTGACCAGAAAGAAATGTAAAAGGTACATTGGCCTTGGGAGGCAACCTAATTACTGCTGTAATTCAGAGGAGTCGCCACCGTCTTCCAAGCAATTAAGTGGGTGCACATTGGCGAAGATGAAAGCTTTGTCTGTGGTGGAATGTGCTGTAATGAGGGGAGGGGGGAAAATAGAGCAATACCAAAAGGAATTTTGAAAGGAAATTAATAAAAAAAAGAAATCGGCTCGATCAATTTGGGGGATTTTGCATGCAGAAGTACGGATCATTAAATATTTTCATGCATAATACATGGATCTGCTCTGCAGGCGGTCTGAACCGTGGTATAAAAGCCTATACAACACAAGAGACTTCCATCCACTGCTCTTGCCTTATTCGTCCAGGTGAACAGGTAAGTCTGAATCTACCTGGTGTCTTTTTAAATGCTAAACTCTTACTTTGATGACTGCTTTTCTTGTTGTTTTTGTTATTCTTTATAAATATTACTAGCTTTTTTCCTTTTGGGAAAGAAAATTAGAAAGGCTTACTTCTATCAAAAAGAAAAGGTTTATTTACTTGTGAAGCAGGGTGTAATGAGATGGGACTTAAAGGATACTGGCAATGTCTCTCAAAACAAGCAGCTTCATGCTCTGTTTTAGAGACTGATGGTATCCTATGAACCTCATTGGAAATACAGTCTCACCTTAAGAAATTGGTACTAGAAAAATAAAAGAAATTATGCTGAGTTCCAGGATTTATCCCCAAGTCCTGTTTTCCACAGGCAGAAGAGCAGGGATCTCAGCAAACTCAAGTAGCTTGAATTCAAACCAAGGCAGAAACCTCTGATTGGGAAAATAATCCCTCTTTGCTCTCCAAGTTTGCCTGTTTTGGTGATGCTGTTTCCAGATTGCCTGTTGTGGATTTTGGTCTAATGAATGATTTTGGTCTAATGAATGATGACCTCCCTGACCACCTTCTCTAGGCACTTTCCCATGTGATCCTCTTACCTGATTTTATAAATGCAACACAGTTTTTATATGGTGTTAACTTTCTTTCCTGTATTTCAGACATCCTCTGTCCCCAGCCATGTCTTGCAATGACCTGTGTAATCCCACCCCCTGTGGCCCAACCCCGCTGGCCAACAGCTGCAACGAGCCCTGTGTCCGGCAGTGCCAGGACTCGACCTACGTGATCCAGCCCCCTCCTGTGGTGGTCACCCTGCCCGGACCCATCCTCAGCTCCTTTCCCCAAAACACCGCTGTTGGATCCACCACCTCTGCAGCCGTGGGCAGCACCCTCAGCTCCGAGGGAGTCCCCATCAACTCTGGTAGCTCCTCAGGGTTTGGGAGCTTTGGCTACCCAGGTCTGGGCAGTGGCTACAGTCGGCCCCAGCGCCGCTACAACACCTTCCGCAGTGGCTTCTGTGACCCGTGCTAGAGCGTGACGAGCAAGTGGGAAACAATGACCAGCACCACCCGATGTAGGATTGAGTTCATGGCCATGGTTTTCAGAAGTGATGTTAGCCACCCACAACCTGAAGTTAACGGAGCTGTGGGGAGCCCGGCATCTCCTAAAAATCAGGCGTTTGTTTGTTTTATTCTTTGAATGCTTCATAGTTCTGATGAAAAAAATGTTTTTTCTGTTGCTGTAGATGGGATTTTATTGTCTCAGTTCACAGCAGCACTGAGAAAAGAAAGCCAGGATGGAAAGACGTTAGCTCTTGTCTTACTGAATCCTGGAAATACATGCTTACACTTTGTACTTTTTTATTCTGCTTTTTACTCTCATTAAAGTTACGCTGCATCGCAATCCAAGTCTCCTGGTGTTTGTCTGGAAACCTTTCAGCAGCTCGCCTTTCGTAAAATTTCTTACTGTTCCTCTGGTTTTCTAATCGAAAGCTGCTTTTGGCCGTGACCTCTAAGCCGAGAAACTGTTTTACAGCCAGGAAACTTTGGAAACATTGCATGGACAAGGTAGACACTTTGTAACAAAGTAGAGGTTTATTTGGGGTTTTTGTGGACTGAAATGACCTTGTAGCAAAGCAGATTCACTATGTACAGCACAGATACAGATTTGCTACGTTGCCTTTCCCAGCTCTGGCTTTCATCGGTGGGATAAGACCACACACTTGAACGGCTCATTACCAAATTCCTCTGATTCATCAGATGACCATGGTCAAAATGAGACCCCAAAGAGGAAAAGCCATTGGGATTTTGGAGGGGAGCGCTTTAAGAGGGGACCTGCTCCCCCTGCAAATCATATTGAGCATTTTCTGGAATGAATCCCAGCTATCTAATCTACATGCTTAAATGTAGATTTGTAACTCATGTTGTAACTTTAAGAGGGGACCTGCTCCCCCTGCAAATCATATTGAGCATTTTCTGGAATGAATCCCAGCTATCTAAGGCTGCTTAAATGTAGATTTGTAACTTATGTTGTAAACTCAGCTCCTGGGGATCTTCATGGGCTGGTGCTGAGATGGTTGGGTTTGGCAGAGGTGCCTGTGTCTGCTCACTGCTTGCAGGCAGCTGTGGAGTTGAATGCCAGCCTGAATTTTCACTCCATGTGATTTTATGTCATTTCAGAGTTTATTCTGAGCATGGAAACCTTTCTCTTCTTACTAGGAAGGGAAGGCTTTAGCTGAATGTGTGTTAGTCCTGGGTCTTTAGCTCCAAAGAAGCAGGCTGCAATCTTTTGCTTCCTAAATGCCTCATGGAAATAAATGTAAAACCAGGCACCTGGCATGTAATTGCAGCAAAATGCGTGGGAGTGATATCTCATGTAACCCGTGGCAGAAGGATGCTTGTCAAAAGGGTTTATACCAATGATTATAGGCAATTGCTTGCTCCGAGATGATGGATTGATTACACGTACACATTCGTCAGCCTTGGTGGCAATAAGACATCATTCAGCGAGGTAGGTGGAGCTGACATGTGGGGCCATGGGTAGAGAAATGCTAATTGCACTCTTACAATTCGAAATAATAATTAAAATCTGCATATGAGGAATTATTCAAACATATTTGCAAGCTTGCTAAAGCCCACCCGTTGTGGGTGTGGTGTTTTGCAGAGCTGCTGGTGAGTAAACGATTTCTTCCCTCCAGCATAAATTAATTTCTGTTGTTGTTTCTGTCTACTTTTCCCCATTGAATCCCAGCATAACGACCTCAGCACTCCCAGCTCTTTGCAGAAATACTCCACGGATCTGTATGCCCTAGTTAGCTACGCTTATTTTTTGACAAAAAGGGAAATTGTACCATAAATGGATTAAACTTATGAGACCACAGTAAGATGCAACCCCAAACCTCAACCTTTAGTAATTTTAAACTTCTTCATAACAGGATTTGAATAACATTACCAGTGAGAATAGCTACGTTAAGGTGTAAACTTGGAGGACTACAGCTCTACCTGTATTTGAAGGCCTTTGCCTTCAGGGGAGCCACCTGAGCAGTGAAACCCAAGTCGCAGGCTCTGCCTGCACCAAAAGGCATCAGGGATGATGTGAACTGTGTGTATTATTCAGCTGCCTGGGCTAAACAACAAATTACAGCAAATAATGAGTGGTGGGATGCAATAGGAGCAGTGATGCCGTGCAGAGGCATCCAGGCTGACTGAACCGAACAACCTGAAGTTATAAATACTTATTCTGTTCTAATTAATATCCAGAATTTGCTAATACCATGAGCAGAGGTTGCTCTCTGAGGCCTGAACCCAGATCATTGAGTGAACTTCAGGTGGCTGGGTGGGAGGTGCGGACTGCTGCTAATGCTGTCACTAAGCAGCTAATTAGAGCAATTAGCTAAGAACTGAGATAAAAGGGCTGTTGGGAATGGTGGGAGAAGGGGATGGCATAGGAGGGCTTTGGGTCACAAGAACCTTTACAGATTTGGTCAACTTCTCAAAGCCTCCAGGGCATCCATTTCTTTATACTGAGCTGATTAATTACGATTCTAACTTCAGTGCAGAGGGCACCCTTCTTGCTAGGGAAACTTTCATTTTCTGTGTGTGTTTTTCTGAGCAGGGATTTTGGGGTCATTTTTGTGTCTGGAGCCATTGCGTGTGGGTTGCTGTGAGGAAGCGTCCAGCTCTGTTTTGATGAAGAATCTGGTTTTCAGACATTTAGTCACTCACCGGTGTCTCGGGAGGATGTTCTCACATTATGCAAAAAGTTTTAATTATAATCTGGATATATGGGTCTGTCCTTGATTACACAAAAAAAGCTGTGTGCTTCAGATTCACTCGCTTTAATTTATCTCAAAGATCTGGCCATTAAGTCATTCTGACTGTGCAATGAAGTGGCTGAAGTTAGAACAATCATTACTGTGATTATTTTCCAGGAAGGCTGCAGACATCTCTGAAAACATTGCTAGATTTATTTTTTTTAAACTCCTAGTCTGATATTTAAAGTATTTTGTGTTTTCCAAGCAGAGCTTGGATGAAGGAAGAATTAAAAACTTTGATGAAAATAATCTGTGGGTACTGTCATGCAAATTAATTTCTCAAATAGCTGCTGGGTACCAGCTGCTAGAGAGGAAACTGGTTTTGAAAAGCCCAGCTAATGCCTTAGTGCATGGAGAAGTATAAGGAATGGACAACGTTGGTGAAGCTGAAGAAAAAAAAAGGTTAGGGCAATTTTATTTGAGAATCTCCTTGAAATACGAGAGGGCTTAAACCAAACTTTGAGTTATTTTTTAAATAAAGATTAAAGGTGTCATTCCTGCAGCCAGGAACAATGACATAAATTTTCGAACCCAAACTGGCTGACCTACACTCCCAAATCTTAATAATAGATTATTGCAGGAGCGATATGAGAATTCCAATATGGGTCACCAATCTTGCACATAAGATGATGCTTTGCATGCCCAGCGCTTTAATAAAAGCTTCTGATAAACTTTGAAGTTCCCAGGAACCTATGGCCAAGCCAAACAAGTTTCTCTTCCCAGGAGATCTCCACAAAGAGGCTCCTAATTTAAGGATGATTTACATGTCTCAGTAGTTCCAGTGCTAGGAAAAAACCTCAGTAACTCATCTCTGTGTCTAGGATTGCTCATGCCTTTTACCCCTTTGCTACTTATCCTGCAAGCATCCCCCATAGAAGAGCCTCAGTTACTTTGTGCAATGAAAAAACTGCTGTAAAATGACAGAAAAACTGACTGCAAGTGAAGAAATTACTGTCACTTTCTATATTTTGGACACTGCTACTGACTCCCATTGCTCTGCAACACATCTGTACCAGATGCTGCGGGGGCAGCTGAAGATACGGGTGTTGCAATAGGAGAGGAAGGATTCCTGCCTTCATCTGCCTTCACAGCTCAGTTTTGCAAAGCTTTATCTTTTGCAGAGCTCTTCCTTGAGAACAAATCTCATCAAGCTACGCAGTGTATTTACACATCTGGAAGTCAACCTGAAAACTGTTGCTGATGCTCTGAGAGCTGAGATAAGAATAAAAGTGGATTTGTGGCTTCTTTAGATGAAGAACCCCTAAGAGATCAGGCCCAGAATTGGAGACAGCCAGGAAGGATGCTGTGTTAATAAGATTTGTGCTTTAAACTCTTCCACAGAAGTGCAATCATTTGATATTATCTCGTTAGACTGGAGTTATGCTCTTTATTTGGTTGCTTCTTCCATGTCAGACAAACATCTCAGCCTTTTACACAGCCATAACTCTTTTGGTTCATCCCAACTCTCACAGGGTTCCTCAGTATCCTTCCTTTTTAGCAATATTTGTGCTGCTTCTTTCACTTTGGGGTTGGAGTTGCGTGGAAATAGTGTGTGTGTTTCTGGGCATTTTCTGAAAACCTCAGTCTCTTCTTTCCCCTAAAAGCAGCTTAAATCCCAAAACTACCTATGCTTATTGGTTGACTTCCAAAAGCTGAAATCCTTCATTTTGTGCCACAGTATTTACCTTGAAAAGGAGGGTACAAGGGACTGCATTAGGGAAATTATGTTTAATCTCCTTTAATGACACCAGGCAGATCCAAAAGGGTTTTGATGCAGAATAAATTCTGCTGAATTAATCATTCTAGTGTTCCCAGAAATTAACTTGGCCTGGAATATTTGAAGATGAAAGAACCCTGTGGTCAGATATACATGCCACAAGATAAGGAAGTGAAGCAGTAACGCACACAAATACTGAGGTAAAAAAACATGTAATCAGTAGAGGCTCATAAATAACTTAAGGCACAAAGAATGTCCCAGGTTGTTGGGCAACTTGGGGTGCAGTATAAAAACCTGAGCATCTCCAGGCTCTTCCATCCATTTCTCTTGCCTTCTTTGCCTTGGTGAATAAGGTAAGTCTGAAGACATTTATTCTCTCTTTATATGTTGAACTATTGCCTTGATGATATTGTGGCTTTTCTTCACTAATATTGTAATATATTCGGCTTTTTTCTCTGAGGGTGGAAGAGGTTTTCATAAGAAAGAGGAAGTTTTCTGTTGGTGGTCAGTTATAAAAATCACTGAATGTGTGGGATAACGAGCCACAAGTTACCCAGCAAGTTAAATAGTTAGGTTTATATATTCAATTTTGGGATCCAAACAACTTTTCAGGTCCTGTAGGTGAACATAAGATATCTGCAGTGACTTCTTGGGTCTGTTCAGAGTAGAGTGTGCTCTGTGGAAAATTCAAGGCCAGAAGATCAGGAGAACATCAGCACTCCACGTAGAAACCAACCATCAGTCGTGTTGCTCCATCCTCCAAACCACTGTGGACAGGTTTGAACTGTAGTGTCTGAGATCTGCTGATTTTGAAAGTAATATTTTAATTATTTTGTTAGTAATAGCAATACACATAAATAGAAGTGAAGTCCTTAGAGACACTGCAAGCTCAACTCTGTTTCAAAGTACTTCCTCTGAATTTGGAGAAAAAAGTCACCTTGCCTGCCATGCAATCTCTTGTTTGTTACGTACTCCCCTTGTCAGAGAATTTCAGTTTTCTTTAAAGGTTTGCATTGCATTTCTTTCTTTTTTGGTGTTTCAGACTCACCTCCAATCCACAGCCATGTCCTGCTATGACCTGTGTTCTCCCACCTCCTGTGGCCCAACCCCGCTGGCCAACAGCTGCAACGAGCCCTGTGTCCGGCAGTGCCAGGACTCCACCGTGGTGATCCAGCCCTCCCCGGTGGTGGTCACCCTGCCCGGACCCATCCTCAGCTCCTTCCCCCAGAACACCACTGTGGGATCCTCAGCATCTGCGGCTGTTGGGAGCGCCCTCAGTGCTGGGGGTGTCCCCATCTCCTCCGGCAGCTCCTTGGGATTCGGGAGCTTTGGCTACCCAGGTCTGGGCAGTGGCTAAAAACCGGCCCCGCGGCCCGCCCAACCCCGCCGGCCCCAGCGCCGCTACAACACCTTCCGCAGTGGCTTCTGTGGGCCGTGCTAAAGCGTGAGGAGCAAGCGGGAAGGAATGACCAGGAACGCTGAAGCACCACCCGACGCAGGACTGAGCTCATGGCCATGGTTTTCAGAAGTGATGTTAGACGCCCACACCATCCCCTGAAGTTAATGGAGCTGTGGGAGCTTGGCACCTCCTAAAATCAGGCCTTTGCTTGTCTTACTTTTGTTACGCTTTACTTGATATTTCTGATCAAATGTCTTGCTCTTTGATGCTTGTTTGTATTTGCCAACGACTAGGTGAGATATGTAATTATTAGAAATTGTTCTGCATGACTGAATTGGTACAGAGCACTTAAATAATGAAGAAGGAAGATCTCATTTTGCTGAGTGTGTCATGGTGAGAGGGATGTGTGTACTGGCCTTTGTGGACCATGGAAATGTGTTCCCTACCCTTTACGTTGCTTCCTCCGATTCCTCAGCCTCATTAAAATTGTGCTGCATCATTCCCTGAGTCTGCCTGTACTTCTTTCTTCTCCCAGCCCCTTTTCCAGCTCATCTGGGGTGAAACAGGTCCCTTTGCAAATCACCAGTTCCAAAAACAACTGTGCAAATAACTTCTTGCCAACCGCCACAGGAGAATGAGACACATTTCAGTTGCAGAAAATGTTTTGTGTGTACATGGTAAATCAAGCCCAAGACAATTTATCAAAGGCTGGAAAGATGACGTTCACCTGCAATGGGTGCAGGAAATCTTAAAGCAAGGGATCTGCTTCAGTTTACACGGTAAATACCCTTTGCCTGCTGTACCATGGAGATGGAAAAAGGCCCTTTAATTGCTTTAATATTTCTTTTTTTATGAGAAGATGTTTGTTTTGGGATGGGTGTCTTTGAAAAGGAATGAGAATGGGTGAATAAGCTCATTTGAGAAGGGAGGTTAGCTCCCCTTCAGTGAGAAGTGGAACAGCAAAATTTCACAGAAAAACTCACTAAGGGGAATACTGCCTCTCCTTAACCCTCCACAGATGTAATAGCCAAGAGTATCTACATTAAAAAGAGGACAGAGGGAATGCAGCAAGAAAATCTACAGGGGCACTAGAAACACTAGAGATAATGAGGATAAACCTTTTTTCTGAAGTGCTACCTCCATTCATGTGTTCTTAGCTCGCTGCACAAATAGGATGCATGTGCTATTACCTGGGCAAGAAGACTGTGGCTTTCTTTACTCGATCTGTGATACTTAGGAAGGTCCCTTTAAGAGAATGAAGAGTTTGTGCTTTGCCTGAGCACAGCTGAGCTGGCTTAGGGCAGAGGTGGTGGGAGAGGGGCAAAAAGCTGGGGCATCTCTGGGTGTGTCAGAGCTGTTTGCTGGGTGCAGCAGCTCTTGGCAGCTGAGACCAGGCCCTGGTAAGTCTGGGAGGGGAGGAAGAGAAGGCTCTGGGGTGTTTTTGCAAGGGAACTGGGCTTTAACATTTGCTGGCCAAGAAAACACATGTGGGAGAAAGATATGAAAATATTTCAAGTTCTAAGCCCTTCTTAGTGTGTCTTTATCAGCTGACTCCTATCTGTTGTCTCTGGTAGATCTGAACTTTATCAGGCATTGCTTTGTTCTAGCTTGACTGTTATGAAAGTGGTGTTAAGAGACTGGGAGCTTTGGTCCCTAAAGGAGGAAGGTTTGAAAGGCCCTACCTGAAGGCTCTGTGTCCTGGCAGCCTGTCCGGCTCCCAGCCTGGTATCTGTGAAACTCCTTGCTTGGAGTCTGTCTGCGTCTGTGCAGGCTGATCCCGAACTGTAATTAAAGCCAGGGAAAGATGCTGACAAAGTTCTATTGACTGTAGTCATTACTGGAGCTAAATTAAAGGAGGTACATCAGTTCCATAAAATAATAATTTTAAGGAGTAGGTTTTCTTAATAAACAACAGGAGAGAATGGAAAGTTAGCAGTCTGATATTATAATACAGCAGACGGTTGGTCTGAATTAAGTGTGTAATATAATTTTTGCCATCTCAGCTGAAGCTCTTGCTTGATCAAAGGAGCTGTATTCCACAGAAGTCATCATTCATTTGCAGTTGTTGCACACCAGCTTTCTCTTGTGGTGGTCACCCCGTGTACCTAACACAGCAGAGAAGTTACAATTGCAAGGTATCGACATGGCTGGAAAGAGTCGGGGTTGAGGTGCTACAGTGAAGATATCTTGAACATATTTAGGTGGACAGATAAGGACGTTTCTTATGGTGAGAGATGCATTTCTCATCTCAGGGAGATGTATTTCAATACCAGAGTTTGAAAAGCTGAAACCAGAATTGCAGCGTCTGCCGCTCATCCAGGGATAAGGGAAGAAGCAGGAAGCCTCTGAGCTTTTATCACTTTCTCAGGCTGCCTGGAGCATCTCAGACAGTCTTCACATTTACCAACCAGTTCCTGCATTAGTTTATTGGTTTTGCATGTGGCTGGGCTCCCACTAATGAAATAGTTTTGTTTACTGTTTGTGTTTATTGCCTGGACTTATCCTGACGTTGGATGAAAACCTCAATCCCTGGTGCCTCTTTCATCTTTTTGCTTTGCATCCATTAAATATGCCTGGCTCCACTGTACCGGCTCCACCTGCTCCAAGTGCGGATGAGTCAAAATTCAATTTGGTTAGGAATTTTGGCAGCTCTTTAGCATTTTGGTCACTCTGGCCCATGGGAGTACCCCCTGCTGGCACAGCAGGAGCTTTCAATTGAAGTCCTGAGTGTGCGATTTCATCCCTGACGAGTGACTGAGATTTAGGATCGCTGATGGGGGCGGTGCAGGTAATGTCATCACATACCTAAGGGCATCCTGTGACTGATGATTGGAACGGGATATTTAACGTGTGACTGTGTGCAAATACTTATTTATATTTGCAGTAAAAATTGGAAGGACTCCAGTTTGTGACGCGATATGATGTGAGGAAATTTGTGAATTTTATTAGCAATCCTGGTCACAAACTTTAAAGGCTGGTCTGCTCCGGTATTGTCACATACCTTCCCATTTTCTGATAATGCATTATTTGCATGTCTGAGCCATTGATGAAAACTTTGAAGACTTTTGTTCTTCCAAAGTGTCCAATCAGCAATTATTACCCGGGAGATCTTCATGAAGACACTCACAAGTCAGAGGTGATTTGCATGTCTAAGCTAAGTGATTCAGACACCAGGAGAGGAGAGATTGCAGTACTGATCCCTGCCTTAAAGTCTGCTCCTGTGTTCTATGCAATTACTTTTTAGTCGAGAAACTGCCTTTGAAAAAGCAATTGCAATGTTGCACACTGCAATGCTCTTTGAGATCATGCAAAATTAAGACAGTGTTATTTGCTTTCAAAAGGGCAGAAAAAGAACAAGATTATAATAAACTTCTGTAAGTAGTGACCATTAATTTGAAGTATAATTTTGTATAATAGTGGAAGACACAGTAAGGGAACAGAATAACTCAATGGCAAATGTAAAACTGTTTGGCAACGTTAATGGCCCCATAGGAAAGCTTGTGCAAGACGTTGAGCACCAGTGTCTCTGACTAGCCTAAAATTCACATGCATCCTCACCCTGACCTGGATTCTGTTCCTGGGGTTTGATGTAAGAAGAAAGCTAAAACTGCAGACTCCTTAGATCAAGGACTTTGACGCTCAGATCACAAATTGAAGAGCTGTGTCGCGAATTCCTTTGTGGAAGTGCAGTAGTTTAATATTAAATGAATAGATCAGGCCGCTGATGCTCTTTCATCCTGTCTCCCGAGTCAAGGAAATAGAACAATGTGTTCCTTCAAATCATCTATTTCCCAGTAAGTACCTCTGAGACTGCTAAAGTGCAATCAACTCTGCAAAGTGCTTTCTGTGACAATATTGTTTTCTGAATCTGTCTGGCTGTTTGAGAGGACTTTGGCAAACCTTCAGTCCAATTCAGGGTCAGAAAGAGTAACTTCGGGCCTGTTCGGAGTGAGATGTGTCAAAAACTTAAGGTCTCCATGAAGGAGCAAGGTGAATTTCACAGGGGTGTTCAGATGCATCTTTCCAAATACACGTATTTATCTGTGTCAAATGACGTACATTGCATATATTGTCCTTAGGATGCAAAGTAATTTCTTGAGTAACTCGGATGAATCAGTTAATCTGACCGGGAATTAGCTAGGCTCGTAAAATTTTAAGATAAAAGTAACTTCTGTGGTGGAATGCATACATTATGGTAAAGAAATGAAATCAAAGAAGAAATACAAACAGTGAGGAAAAAGTAAATCATCAGCTGGGAAGATTTTGCATACGAGAAGTCTTTAACAGTTGGCTGGTAAATAAATACATGCACAAAGCACGTCTTGGGTCCTCAGGCGCTCTGGGACATGGTATAAAAGCCAGCACAGTGCAGGATGCTGCCATCCACTTCTGCTTTATTCTCCTTGGTGACAAGGGTAAGTCTGACTCTGCTCGCTGTCTTTCAATGTCCCGAATTGTTGCCTTCATCGTATTTTATTCTTATCCTGTCTTGTCTATGTCTATGCTTTTTATTGGTGTGTGTGTGAGCCCTGCACGTAGCTCTGTAACAGAGCAGCTGCTCTTTGCAGGGTGGCGATTGCTGGACATGGGATTTCAGATTCATTTTTCATTTTTCAAGGTGGTCAAAACTTTGTGTGTGACTTTCTCAGCAATTAGAAGTAGATGTGGAGAACCTGTACAGAGATTTTGGCTTTTTTTTGGAGTTTTTTCCGTAGCTAGACAAGTAAGTAGGCTCAAATTTCCAAGTGTGCTAAGCAATATTGAAGGTATATCCCTGCTTACACCAGTATACCAGGAAAATGATCCTTCTCTGCTCCTAAGCAATCTGGGACCAGAAGTATTTGAATTATCTCTGTATAAAATGCTATGAGTGTCAGGTTATGCTCCTAACTTCTACCTGCTGAGGAATTTTCTTTTCTTCCCCGTGTTTTGGGGTGAAGTTTCTCCTAACTGTGTCATGCAGGAGATCATGAGCCTTGTCCATTGCTTCCTAACTTGCAGGGCTGATGCATCCTGGAGTGGTGCTGTGGGAAATGAGCCATCAAAGCCTGCTCAGGAGCAAGAGGAGCTACTCCTTGAGCCGTCCTCTGTGGTGTTGAGGAGCTTGGGTTCACTGAAGCCTCCTTTCAACCTAACATTAACACATTTTTCCATTTTCCACGTAGTCTCTAGTTAAGTTTCTTGCACTTTCCATCATCTTAGCAGCTGAATTTCATGACTGTTATGATAACTTCTTTCCTGTATTTACTTTATTCCCTGTATTTCAGCCTTAGTTCCTCTCTGCAGCCATGTCCTGCAATGATCTGTGTCCTCCCACCTCCTGTGGCCCAACCCCGCTGGCCAACAGCTGCAACGAGCCCTGTGTCCGGCAGTGCCAGGACTCGACCTACGTGATCCAGCCCTCCCCGGTGGTGGTGACCCTGCCTGGACCCATCCTCAGCTCCTTCCCCCAGAACACCACTGTGGGATCCTCGGCGTCTGCAGCCATAGGGGATGCTCTCAATGCTGGGGGTGTCCCCATCTCCTCTGGCAGCTCCCTGGGACTTGGGAGCCTTGGATATTCAGGTCTGGGTGGATTTAATGGGAGGTCCTACCGCCGTTACAACCGGTGTGGACCATGATGAAGCCCTGGGGAAAACCAGAAAAGAAGAAGCAGAAACTTAGAAGCGTGATCCGGATGCAGGACTGAGTTCATGACCATGGCTGTATGCTTGCTGGCCACCCTCAGCTTTTCTCTGAGCTAATGGGACTGCAGCAGCTTGGCATTTCTGATTTAATGCCTTTCTCTGCTATCATTGATGTGAAAAATGTGACTTTTATTGTTGCATGTAGGAGCTGGGTGTCCAGCTGTAAAGCATTGCCTTGAAGTGATGATCAGTTCTACCCATATTCAACCCTGCTGCTTTCTTACGCTGTACATTTTTTAAAATTTCTACTTCTCACTCATTAAATTTATGGTGCATCATAATACGTGTCTTGCAATGTTCTTCCTCTTTGGAGCCTTCTCTGGGAAAAATTTGCCTGTGCATAAATTGTCAGTACAAGGCAGACCTTCATTTAAATCATACCGTACCAGTTAGTAAGGAGTTAATCATAGACAAATGTAAGCAATGAGTAATACTCCTTTTTTTGATAGGGTTTATTTTCTCTTAGTCACACTTCTTGAAATACAATATGAAATAATCATTTCTGTCTAACAATCAGTGCAGGGAAAGAGGTTAGAAAGCTTATGCTGGTTTACAGCCAATGTATAATTTAATCTCTTGGTATTCCAATTGCCTGGAGCCCAAAAAATCCCAGCAATCTCTGGTATTATTTTTGTAATCCTTTTATAAATTATGAAGATGTTGCCTTTAGCAAAGAATGGCAGTAAATATCAGGTATAACGCTTAAAAATCAACAAGTTAAATAAAAAAGTAAGTATTATTCTTCCTTTGTTGAGTCATAGGCTAGGAATACTGCAGTTATGTGGTAATTCATTGCTGTATTATGGGGTTATTCGGGGACCTTTGCGGTGTCACCAGAAATCCCAAGAGCAATAACAATTACTCTGCCTATTCTGAACCGTGGGGAAGATAATGACCCGTAAATTGCTAAACAAACATTCATTAACACAACTGAGGATGCTTTAAGGATCCCAATTAAACTTTCATCTCCCATTATAAAGAGAGGTTGAGCAGCGGAGATGTTTGATAAATTAACGCAGCATATCAGGGGTTTTGCTTCAAGAGGAGACTGAAGGTCAAACACAAACCAGAGAAGATCTTCTGCAACACCACGGGTTTTAATGGGAAAGAGAAGCAGAGCAGACAATTACAGAAATTCAAGACAATACAAGGGGAAAACAAACAAGGCAGCTTTGGTGCTCTGGTACCAGGACCCAGGGGACTGCCGAGGTG
>NW_010203741.1:105733-106807 GCF_000695765.1 Mesitornis unicolor | reverse complement strand
AACCGAGCGATTCTGTGATTCTGTGATTGTTTAACATTTCCTTTATAGTTTTCTATCATTATTTGTCCCAATTCCTACAATCCTTAATTACCCTATTTTTCATAAGCATCTCAACAGAGTATTCTGAGGTAAACATATGCCAAGCTGTAGAGCTGGAGGTCCAGGTTAATAGAGTGGTTGCAATTGAAATTTTTGGTAACAACTGTGACTGAAACCTGAATTGGAGAGGACAATGTAGGTATCAGTAACAAGCAAGTTCATAAATAAATAAATTTAATTCAGTAGTATCTGTGCTGACAATTGCATTGATGCTTTTCAAGATATGGGAAGCTTTTCCAATGGAAAAACTCATGCCTACAGAGAGAAATCTTACTGTCCACTGTGATTTATCAGAACAATTGAAATTTGAAATCTCTCAAGTGAAGATCAGAATAACAAAGCTCACTGGTATCTGTAGTCGTGAATAACCTATGAGGTTTTTGCAAGAGCCAGGAAGATAGTACGTGCAACTGAAACAGTTGTAAAATTTCCATCCCTGGAGGCTTTAAAGAACTGGCTGAATCTGTTGGAAGTGTAGGTATAGGTAACCTTGTTTTTGGACACCGGAATAAACGGATTATAGCTCAAGATGTTTCCTAGCTATACTTTCCATGATGCTGTGACAGAGAAAACACTTCAATGTAAATACTCTGAGCACAGATTTAACCATGGGCAGTACAGCCTGAACAAGTAATACAGTCTGAAGCATGCCAATTCTAATAATAACTTTAATGTATAAGTAGTAGTAGTATTTATTTTATTGGCATTGACAATGACAGACTTGCAGAAAGACCAACAATAACAACTGAGCCCTTTGCTTGTTCATCAGTAGCTCAACCCAGCAGGTACACCCAAGACCTTCATGGCACACCCAGACTAGGATCTTGCCTGAACTTGGTATTTCTCCACATTGTGTTTTCCGCACACACGTCATACTCCAATACCTGCAAGACTACCAGAAAGAAGTGGTCCTGCTATCACCAGCCAAGCCTTCCTACCCAGTAAGCCTCTTCTCTGCAGAGCCTGGCACAAAAG
>NW_010203741.1:27372-105702 GCF_000695765.1 Mesitornis unicolor | reverse complement strand
CCTGCTGAAGGGCTCTACTTGGAGTCCTTGGGCACCTGGAGGCCATTCACAAGAGTAATCTCAGCATCACGAGACTAGAAAACCCACAGCACTTTCAACAACTCTCCCTGGAGCAATTACAAACAGCCCAGCCATGCACAAGATAAACAGTTCCCAGTTCAATTGCTGAACAATTACTGTTGCAATAACCAAAAGAAGAACAAAGATTTGCAAACAATAATATTTGAGTTCCAGGAGACAAAGAGGAGGAAAACATCAGATAAGTGTGTTAGACTCAATCTCTGCACTCAGGGAAGCACCCACATTTGTTCTTGGCTTTTCATTAATCACATGCTCTGATGTATACTCATCCAAGCAGATTTTGTTCTGAAGATAATATAACATTAAACACTGGAAAAGCAGTGACATTCTTAATAAGTGAGGTGTCACTTCTTCCTGAATCTTCAAGTGTCGCATTTGCAGATAGAGTGTTCTTTGAAAAAAGGAAATGGAGTAAAACAACAGCTGCAAGGACAATGAAAACTTCTGGAGTAAAGCCATTGCAATGCCTTTATTTTGCTAAAAATCTTTTGATGAATCATTACTAGTTTTAATTGCCAGTGGCACTGATAAAAGTGAGGTACTTTGAACAGCAAACTGGATCTACAATCTTTCATTGGGGACCAGATGTTTTAAAATATACCTAAGTTGTATCCCATATGTAAGCTGTTTGCTATAGATCAATAAAAACATTGAAGAAGTAAAGATAAGCAAGCATCATGATGCTATTAGACTGTTTTAAAAAAAAGAAAATATATATACATATATTGCCATTTCCACACATTTGGGGTGGTATTCAATCAAACTGGAGCAGCAGTTAATCCAACATAAAAACATTAATTAGCCAAAGGGATAAAAAAATAGAGGTAGTTATGGATCTAGTCACTTGATTAACCTAGGTCATTTGACCCAACGAGCCTTAGAACAAGAAAATTATGAACAGATTACTTTTTTTCAAATAAAGGGACAGTAAACCTGGTCATCTTCTGTAATAAAGATTAAAATAGTTTCTTTCAAATGCGAATGGGTTCTACTTATTTAATGAAATTATGTAATACTTTTTTTAAACAAAGTGATTTAATCAAGCTAGACAAGATTCTGGTAAGATCTTTTTATAAAACCTTATGTGGGCAGTGTTTTAATTTTGCATACCATTTTATGTTGCACATGGGTATTCACAGATACAAAATTTAATCTACAAAAATATTCTTAGTTACCTTTTCTATCTATAGGATTTATTTGTAGGCTCAAATAACTTCCTAAAGGTATCCAACAAAAAAACCAACTTGTCTTCAAATCAAGAAACCACGCTCCTATCAGAGAAAATCCACAAGGAGAAACAAGAGCTAAATATGACAGTGGGAAAGGCATGTTTAGCTCTAGCTCTTTTTAACTTACTTCTTTAACTTTTTAACTTTTTTTCTAACTTATTTTTCCAAAACTTCTCACAGAACATCAGCAGATTCCTCATTTATCTAAGCCACTTTCTTCCATGCTCCATACAGAATATAACACCAAATATGCAAAGTTTCATTTATGCAACCATGGAACAAAAATGTCATCCCAGAACTGTCTGCACCCATGTTTGGAAGCTCTGAAGTAGGCAGCTACAATAAGAACAAAGCGAAGAAAGCAACAAGTTGTCCATTTTTACAAATCCAAGATTCCTCCCAGTGAATATTCAGGCTCTTTTTTCTGCTAAAGCTTCAGTTCCAGCAGAGAGGAGGGAATCGGAAAGAGGACAGACCACCACCCTGAAAGCTGGAATGAGATCAAAGATGAAAGGCATGTGAAACCAGAACGGGGGAGAGGAGCAGAGCAGCTCCTGAATCAACAGCTACAGCAGCAGAAGTTTAGGCTCTTGATTTTCATCTCACAGACATAAAATCTTCACTTTGTTCCTTCAGCCCATGTTTTAGACAATTGTATTCAAAGGGTACAAACTAACGCTGCTATATTTTATGCAAAAGGAAGCAGTGTCTAGAAGAGACTCTAAGAAGCAGAAAAGGTCTTCTCCTGGCTCTGAAGCTGAAGAGCCTTTGTACCAGTGCCACAATCCTTTGGCCTTCCTTCCCTTTGGATGAAGGAGCCTTAATGTGCCTCTATGACAGCCTATGAAGGAAAGACTGCAGGTATTAATTTGGTATCATAAATTTATTGTGCATATATTGCCTCCTGCATTACTATCAGAGCTACCACAAAGCACTACAGGAGCCAAGCCATACCAAGAGAGTGAGCTTCTGGAAATACCTACCCTAAGGTACCACATGTAACACTGCTATCAGTTCACAGGGCTACACCACCCTAGAAGAAACAGGTCCATTATTCCACACATTGTAGGTTCATTTTTCAAGTTAGTTATGGATTACACAGACCTGCAGCTCTACCTGAATGTAGGGTGCCCAAGTTCCCATGTTATCTGTGTTGTAATTTCTCCTCCAGGGAGAAAGAGAAGACAGACAAGGAGTGAAACCGGTGTGGTTCTGGGCTGCCACCCATTTTGTAATGATTATTTCTTACCCTAAGCAGGTTGTTTCAAATAATTCTGCCCTACAATAGGCAGCAGAGAGAATGTCTTAGGTTTTGTTCCTAATCACACTTGTGAGTTCTGGAGAAGAATGGTTGGGAACTGTTTTCTTAGCCATACTTTCCATTTGATCTGCCATCATTAATTGAAGGACACGGTATTTCATTATGTTTCTCTTCCTGGCAGCCTGCACAGTAATTGCACACAGTAGCTAGAGACAAGTGGACTAGAAGTTCTGGAACCCTGAACAGGAAAGATGAACAATTTGTAAATTAATCTCTTTTTCTTGTGGTAACAAACAATAAACTGAAGTATTTGTAAAAAAGCAGTCTTATACCAGTTCTATTTTGCTGCACACTGAATAATGTCAACCTGTTATGAAAGGTTTTGCTGTATACAAAATGAGCTTCAGTTCCTTCCTGGAGTTCATTATTCTATAAACTTGACTCTCATGGGGGTCCAAAGGAAAATAAAAGGATTTTTGATGAAGATATGCCAATTTCAGCTGGAGATTAGTGTGCTTTATTCCCCTGTTCCTAATTTACATGGCACTGAACAAGAAACTCCTAGATCAATCCCAAGATGTGGTTTGCTAGTGAGGCTGGACTGCTTACAGTATGTAGCACGAGGATCATGCCTGTGAGAGGAAAAAGAAAAATATAACCCAAAGAATGTGGGCACAGAAACTGTTTTTTTCTTACTATAAAAGTCAATCCTATCATTGTCATGTCAGCTACTTATTTTTATTATGTTTTCCTGAATTAAATCTTCAGAAAAAATTATACTACTGATATTTAACTGCAGATGACTTATTTTTTAATGGGAAAAAAGCTTTCTTGTTCAAATGCTGAAACTAGTTCTTACTTCAGCATCAAGATCAGCAGATGGGTTAATATGAATTCATACACATGAGGTGCTGAGGTCTTCAGAAAAGCCAAGTGAGGCAGCCAGAGCAAAAGTCCTTTGTAGAGACTACATTAGTGTGGTATTGTTGGTGTGTGCCATGAGTTAGGCTCACCTTTCCCAATAACATTAGATATTGAACAAGCGTTATTAGCTCAAGCTTTGGAACTAATGTTCTGAAAATTATTGCAAGCCATTTTAGCAACTGAATATGTACAATTAGTGAACTCTTACGAATTAGATTTGCAAAACAATTACAAATATAAGTAACTGCATATTCACTGTGAGAATAATGGTAAGCAATACTGAAAAATGAGGCCAAGCTTCTTTCCATGACAAATACAAAGGGAATTTTGTTCAAGTATACATCTAAAAGCACAGCAAAGAAGAGAAGACTGATAGCATCTTAAAAATACCAGGAAAATAAAACTGCTTCTTACTGTTTTAAGCATGCTATTTGAGACACGCAATATTTTCAGTGCTTAAAACTTGACAGAATAAAGGACCAGCAAAATAAAAGAAATTGCTCAAAACAGAAGGCATAAGGTGCAGTGTGTTCTGGATAAAGACAATCAGCTCTTTCTCTCTACAAGACTTCATAATTGGACCCCTGTTACAGCTTTCTGAAAGGCAGAAAGCGAATCCTTGATTTTATTTTTTTTCTTCAGCACTTTCTTGAAAGTTTTATCTACATGCATGTGAAACTATACCTTCAGGTATTTAAACAGTACTTGGCGCCTAAGGCAAAGTATGGTAAAGTATTTGAAACAGTCACTTCTGGGGAAAGATATATTTTTAGATGCAGGGTATGAAATTTATGAAATAGACTAAGGCACTCCTCTGTGTCAGACATGAGAAGTTTTCTTTCAACTGGTTTAATTCACTGATCCTTTTATCAAACCAGATCATGTTAACATGCAGCCATCACAAGTGGGCATAACTCAGAGCATCCGATTCATGCAAATGAATTCAAGTATTCATTTAGAAACCCCATCTGGGGAACCCCATCAGCACACCCACACAGGCTCAGAACCGCCCGAGTTAACTGAGACGCCCTGGGAGGCAGCCTGTGTTAGCCTGCACGGCAGGATGCAGCATGCATGCACACACAGCATTTTCAGCACAAAGCTACTTTATTCAGATGCAATTCAGGCATCTCTGTGTAAGTCACATCCCCTGTGCAAAAAAGGCCATCTGTGCTTGAGCATTATGCAGGCGTGATGCAACATGGAACTCCTAAAAATCTACAAATTGATAAAATAAATCACAAGAATAACATATTATTTCATTGTTGATTTTGTAAACATATTATAAAATTCCAGGGCAGGTTGGAAATTGGTCAACATATTCCCAATTGTGCAAGATTTCTTCCATATACTTTCTAATTTTTTTTAAAACCATTACTTAAAAGAGGGAAAACCCCAAATGACAGGGCTTAATCAGGAGAAACTATTCCACAGGATATATATATATATCTCACCATTAGGACTTTTTCCCCCCCCCAGATGTTTTGGCTAGAATTTTTTTAATTCCACTATTCCCAGTTACAGTCCCCATTTTTTCCCCCAAGTCTGAGTTCTTCACCCTCTTTGGAATTTCCATGTAACAAATAAAAAGCCATCATGGTATGTCTTGGAAATTGTTTAGCCAAATTTCGCACATTTAGTTGCTTTTATCTTTCCTTACTCATATGTTCTCCCATCTCTTGAGCATGTTTAATTCTTGATGGCCTGTGTTTGAGAGAAGAGTTAAAAAAATGCAAGGAAGAGAGATGGTCTAAGATAACATCAGATTTTTTCCAGCTAACTCCATAATTAGAACTTTTTCAAAACTGTCCTAGAGGAATATTTTCATAGATAGGAAATCATTGGTTATGAGGAGCAACAAACAACATCAAAGCAATGTATCCCTTTTGTTCGAAGCACTTCATCATAACTACTTCAGGTGATTACCACATGGTTGACACACAGGAAACTGATGACTTACATGCTGGCACTAAAGGACTGTGTGATGGAGAGCTGAAGGAGCGGGTCATAGCATCACAGGAGTGAGAGCTAGTATCTTAAAGGTGGACCACGTAGTAGTTGATATTCATGAGACAGAGGAAAAGCAAGCATCTGGAAGGCAGATCAAATTGTTTGGGGAGGGACATTAAAGCACTGTATCTCAAAGATGAGCCCAATCTTCAGGGTTTGGATCCTTCAGCAAGGATTAATATATTAAGAGTTTATAGCATAAAAACTTCAAAACAGCATGTCAATACTGTGCTCTGACAGATGTGGTTTAGATGTACCTGATGCAGCAGAGGGATTCAGAACATTATCTGGAGTTGAAAGATATCTCTGTGAATCTACAAAATGCTTTTATTACCTTTTCACACACTGGGTGTGTGAAACACTTCTGAACTGTAGTGCTATGGGTACATTTAAAAAACCTTTTTAGTGCCACTCAGAAGCCCTTCTCACCAGCCCTAAGGTCTTTTACCAGTTCTTTGTTGAAGAGCCATACTTAAAACAGCCTTGAAATAAATTTGCACCTCGCTTTCTATTTTTGGCATAATATGCAAAAAAAAAAATTTTAAAAATCACAGTGCCAAAAAACCTTAAGTCCAGTCTTATTTTACAACTGTGCAACTTCCCCCTCCTTCCCAAGGCTCACCCCTCTCATCAATGTTTGGTGGCATATACAATTTAGGAGATCAGACAAGTGGAGGATTCGTAAAACAAATCTAACCTGTCTCATGTAGCGGTACGAAGCCATTCAGTAAATGCAGAGGTGTATCAACAACAAAATAAGACAGATTTTTCTCATTTCTGATCTGTTAGCATTACCCACCAAAAGATAAGACATTGTAAAACACTGAAAGAACTAGTGGACACTGCTGGTCAAGAGAGTGACAAAAGCAAAGGACAGGCAGAAGCTTCCAGGTCATGGGCATACAAAACATTGCAACCGGGAAAACCAGAGAATCTAGAGTCTGTTCTCAAAACAGCTGAAGCTGTGTCTAGCACAACAATACAGCTACACATTAAAAACTCCTTAATGCAATTGTTTCTGTATTAATGAGATCCAGCTCAACCTCAGCAAAAGTTTTTTTTCTTAATACAACTTCCACCCAAAGCAATTGGAAAAAACACTCTGACTTCTAAAGCTATTTAGTCTAACCAAATGTGGGCAGATCCTGCTGATAAAGGAATGGCTTAACTGAAACGAAGTTCTACAATAAAAAATAGAGAGCTCCAGACCAGTTTGAATGCAAGAAACCTTTAAAAATATAAATTATCTGTTGCAGCACAGTTAAACATTAATGCATCCCCTTTAAACTCCTTCCAGTCAAACACTTAAAAAAACACACAAAACATGGAGTTAGAAAGGAAATAAAATGTAATCTCTAGATAACTTTCCCTCTGTGTTACATCCAAACACTGGAAAGGCCCAAATAATTTACAGAGATATAAGAGGACAGAACCTGAACTTCAGAAATACACAGCAAAGCCCAGGTTTAGGCCCAACTTGAGCCCTTGCTGCAGGAGCCTCTCCTTGTGCTGTCCTGCTGCAGCAAGTCTTAAGGACAGCTTCTTAATTCAGTCCCATGGTACAAAGAGAAAGAACCACCTTTCCCCAACCCCACAGGAATCACAGGGGAAGAAAACCAAAGCAAAAGTAAAAACCAACAGACCTCTCCCAGCATGCACACAAAGCCTCTCCTTGTGGCTCAGCTTCCCACAGTGCACTGCTAGCTGCCCTGACTTGCAGCTGAAAGCCATGAAAGGAGATGAGGAAAACCTGGTCTCCTCTTCCCAGTTGAAAGCTATCCAGCCTTACCATAAAGGTACCCCATAGGGTGTTGGTTGCTGCTCTGTAAACATTTTTGACATTTTTTTCTATGTTCAGACTAGGACATTTTCCCTCTTTCCCCATCTTCCTAACCTGAACTTGCAAGTCTTGGGAATTGGTCATTCCCAACAGTAGCAGAAGACTGAGAAAAATGGGTAAAAAGGTCAGTACAGGAGGGTAATCTCTCCAGTTTTACCTTCTGGGAGATACCACACCACTCCTACACTCCAGAAACCTCAAGAGTTTCTCAGAGCTGTTTGTTTGTGATCTGGTCAGCCTACTTCAGCTTGCTGGTTATATCACATTTGCAGGAGAAAATATCTTCAAAGCATTCCTTACCCTGTGAGCTATTTGGCAAAAGGAGAATGATGACAACTCTTCCTCCTCTGGCTAGTCTGAGAAACCCTCTGTTTCCTTTGCTCTTTAGATGTCCTGATAAAAAAAAAATAATAATTGTATTTGAATTGCTTCAAACTCCTCTTCTTTCACCTGCAAAATCAGGGTAGAATATAAGGCTTATGAAGATATTTACAAGACATTTTCAAATACATATTTTAAAATATGTAACATAACATCTTCTAACTGCATATATTGCACAGATTACCCTACACTTTGTTATTTTTCAAGTGCCGGAACTTGGGTCCCAGCAATGTACCCAGTAACTGCCAATACCCCAGAAATCCTCCCAGATGCAGCAGCCAGCTTGCCCTTCCACAGTCAAGTCATAAGAAAGACGGCAGCTGTGCCATGAACTTTTTACTACCCTAGCCATATCTTCCTTTCAGCAAATTCCAGTTTTCTCTGTATGCACTTCTAAGAGGCATGTGCAGACAGCAGGTACCTCAAGCCAACTCAGAGGCCATCCTTTTTCCTTCTCCAAGACAAACACTTCATCCTATATGCCTTTGGCCAATGGGACAAGCTTCAACTTTCTTCTACAAAGCAGATGGCAGCGTGCCTGCACCAAATAGCCAGGAATGACCCTGGGCTGGAAACTAGAGTACAATATAACATTATCTTTGTTGAACTTTGCCTCCATCTGCTGCCTTCAGCAGTACTGTCCTCACGTAAACCACTGTCTACCTCACAAAATCAAGGGGAAAACTTCTCCCTGATGTATGCCTCTGACTACCTGTCACTGTAGTAGCATCTCCAAGACTCAACCAGGTGTTCTAGAATAAAGGAAAAGACTATTAACAAGTGTGCAGAAATACAAAGCAATGCAACAAGAAAGAAAGAAATTAAAACTAAAGATGCTTGAAAGAGGTCAAGTTTTCCTCCTCGTGCAGTAATAATCGTTAGATTAGACCACTGAAATATCACTGCAGTGGAAAAAATCTTCTTCTTCTTCACAGACTAAAGTTTATTGCATCAGTCTACACATTCAATTTTTTATGGCCATTTGCTAGCAGTAAACCTCCCCTTCTCCTAAAGGCTCTTCTGACATAAGAGTTTCACTGAATCTCAGTTAACGCCTAGGATGACTTTGTCTTCTAGATCACACTGAAATAGTAATTTCCGTCATTTGAAACACTGTAACAGTAAAAGAGGGTACATTCTTCCTCAAATGCCATTTCTGGGAAACAACAGTATTTTTTCCCAAACACACAAACTCTAATATTAAACAGTGAGAACAAGTTAGGTCCTTACAGATATACAACTGCTCACTAAGAAAGGACTCATTACCTTCTTCCAATGATGCTTCCAATGATGTCAGTTAACCTTAATGATCTCCCCAGAACCATTTTTGTGCAGATGTTACCATTAATTGTGTCCTCCTAGCCCAGTTTCCCAAAGTCATTTAACTACAGATCATTAATATTAACATAGATGACCACACAGGTGCATAAACTTGGAGCTGATCTGAGTTGACTTTGGGCTTTCCGTCTTTCCAGTGACATTTTGCCTGAACCAGAAAAAAGAGTTTTACATTAGCAGTAGCAGCTCCTGCTCTATTTTGAGAAGAAAAAATAAGTGGCCTTCACATAATGTTATGCTGCTTGAAAATAGACTTTTAACAGTGCATTTTGCAGGGCAATTTATTAATTTATAATTTGATGCCGCAGCCAACCGTAAATTTTTTGCCTGAAATCTTTATTGTGATGATTATGAAAACCTTCCTTCAGAGATCTTTCTTAATTATTTTAATCTGAAATTTTTAAGCTGTTCATTTAACACCCTTTGCAAATATCATAGCAAATGAAAAACTTCCTCAGCTACAGATGCCTATGCTTTTCCAGTATGTAGAATCAGTCTTACAGTACAATCCATGTAACACACAGATAACATAATCATTCTTGCCTCATTCCTTCAATGTCCGAAGTTTACATCTCTCATAGTAAGTCATAATATGCATACTTCTCCATAAATAAAAACATGCATCCATATCAGATGCGAAAAAACAAATACACATATCTCTATTTATGTCCAGTTTACCATATTTGTTAGTTACAATTGACACGTAGTCATCATAGTCCTAAAATCTAGTAAATGCTTTGAATGAGATAAACTTAGCTCCTGGCCTATCTGCCCCAAGTCTTCAGATCAGTTTTTCTTTCTTGCAATTACAGTCATTTTCAACAAGTGCTTTTCCTCTTCTGCTCTACAGAAGACCCTAACAAACGACAGGGAAAACTGAGTATGTATTAATTATTTTCCTTTTATGATATAACTATCCATAAAACTATTCCATTATTTGTGAACTATGACATCATACATATTAAGAGTACCTAACCCTGAACAATGCTGGAGTAGAAACAAGCAGAAACTTGCTAGTTTCTGGACCAGCAGGGAAAGGAAGGGACAGCCTTAACTCTGCTCCCTGAAAAGCACAGGTATAAATCACTGCTCACCAAAGAAAAGGGAGGAAACTCCTCAGCATTCTAGACACAGGACTTGTTATGAAATAGATCTCATCACTAGAGGATAACTGAAAAACCACAGGTGTAAAAAACCCAACTGCATGATTTTCAAACTGACAGTATGAGATAGATATTAAACCAAAATCCATAGCTAACCAATTCTTAAGAGGTTCTGTTGCTTGGGAGGGAGGCAGGTTGTTATAGAATACAATACACCAGTTATGGAATATACTCATTTTTTGTCAGTGAAACTGGAGCAAACCTAACTAGAAAGAGTTAGCTGGGGTTTAAAAGTATTGATATGCACCTCAAATGTCAGGAATAAAATTCAAAAAATAAATATTGTTCATAGTTATAGCTATTCTCATCATTCTCCTTTAAAGCTAGTTATTCCTTCAGTAAATAAGTTGAAAACATGTAGGATGCAACTTTGCAGTGATGTGACAAAAATCATAAACATTTAACTATTTTATTACTTACTGTGCCTTCTTGTACACAAGTCCATTTTCAAGGCATGGGAGAAAAAGATATTAAGACAAAATATTTGTGATTGCTTAAAATTCTACTAAGATTAAATTATTTAAATGGACTGAAAATACTGAAAATAATTGTCTCTTACCACTTTCAGTCAGCTTTCTCCCTTCTGCGCACATAAAATATGTCTTCTGCCTGGCTTTGCAACCAAATACATTCTTTCTGCAGCAGCTACAGGAGTGTTCAGTGGCTCAAAGATAGTCATAAAGGTCTGTTTCTCCAAATCTGGCATATACATGTTTTACTTCAGAACACACAGGCTGTGGCATGAAAATTATAAAAGGGATAATATATACAACATTTAATATATTGATAGTAATATATGCTTTTAAAGATTTCCACATAATAGTTTGGTTTTTTTAATAGACAACAGACTGAGAGGAAGGGACGAAAAAACAGAAAGGTATCGTAAATTACTTAAATACAAGGATGTAATATTTCTAATCTAGCCTCTTCTTCTATAGCCTTTCCTTAAGTAGGTTTGTGATACTGAACACAAAAAATAATTTACATTCATATATTTAAGTGCACTTGCTGCTAACTGTGCCTTAACTTAATCTTTTTGATAAACAAAACAAAAATAAATTAATCATGTTCTTCCATTATTCTGAGCTAAAATGTTTTGCAGCAGGTTAAATAGACTAGAAATAGATCAAAAAATGTATCTTTCATATGAAATAAGCTGGTTTATTCCTCTTGTAATAGTATATTTATGTATAAAAGCATCCAGATCCACAAGACTTGTCTGAAATTAGGCAGCATTTAAAAAAGGAGTAAAATTTGGAATAAAACGGACTTTTTGCAGTTGTTTGAATCCCAAGGCTAAATCCTCTGACCCTGAAAACCACAAGGGAGTCAGCTGGCTTTTTAATCCTAAGAATTAGAAAGTCTGTTACCATTTGAAATAAATGGATTTTACCCTCTATCATTATAGCTTTCCAATAAAAAACCAAACCACCCCCCCAAAAAACCCGACGTTTGAGAGGGTGGTGGTTTTTTTTTTCACTGCAGGCTTGCTAGCGTAATTGGATAAAATAATCAGAATTTTATAATCTGACAATACTCCTCCAAAAGACAATAAAGGAAACATGGAAATTTTGGTTTACTCGGTAGCTACCCTATAGAGTGAATAAACTCCATATGGCCTACAAAGTGCAGATGAAGAAAATGAGACAAGAAAGTAAGAATCCATTCTGTTTTAAAAACTATGCATTCAACCGCTTCAGTGGAGAATTTTATTGGCTTATCTACATGGAAATATCTTGATTCTTCTTTTACTTTATACCTCTTTTTCTAACCATTGTCCTATAGAGCTCAGACTCTCTGGAGTCTTAAGACTGTGCCTTATTCCTTGGACAACAGGAGCCTCTGATGTCAATGACAAAACCAGAAGGACAACCTAAGTTGAAGAACAATTTCCAACATGACATAGGAGCCTTCAATCCCTTACGTTATACATTCTTCCAGTATAGATTTAATAATGCAACAGGAGCAGGACTGTCACCCACTTTTGATCACAATAAAGGATTAGTTTGGGGCCAACTCAGCAATTCCTAGATTCAGTATTAGTTCCTGCAAAGCCAGAATCTTTCAAGGTCTAGAAGTTCAAAAGAAAACTTGCAGTAAGATAACACTTTAAAGGCTCCTACTAATGACATTACCAACTATTTTACTCAACTTCTTCAAAATTTTTATTAAAAGGTGAAAAGTGCCATCTCCCATGTGACAAACCTTGCAGTAGGCCAGCTGGGACATTCCATTAAGAGACATTAGACCAAGTCTTGCGTCTTCCTTTTACATTTGAGGCTTCTCAGAATCCAGATTTCTTCAGAAACCTTTATCTCACTTTCCATCTCTCTAAACGCCTATCCCTGGTGTGCACTCCACAGTGTTCTCTTTTTATGACCTCCAGTGAATTTGTAGCTTCACTGTCCTAAGTGACAGAAAGCCTGTCAAAGTGCCACTCACACCTCCAAAGAAGTGGGACCGTCTTTAATCTCCTGCTCAGTCTGAAATGCTTTATACAAAGTGGTTGGGATGTAAAGGGATATTTGGCTGAAGTACATTTCCTGTAATAAACCAGAGATATGGCCAAATATTCTAAAGTTTCCTTCTGAGTTGAGACTTTCTGAAATCCAAGCTACCCAATACGAATCCATGAAGCTACATAGTGCATTACATCTCCTCATCTTCCTCTTTCCAGGTTGCTGCCAAATTGTGATTCTACCTTCATTCAGCCATAACATGTGCCCAGAATCCTTCTTGTTCTGAGACAGCAGAGATCCAGATGAATAGCTTGATGTGTTATTGCAGCAGGTAGCAAGAAGAAAGGATTGTGGCCACCAGTTATTTTTATATATTTATTATAAGTAAGAATGGACTAATCTGGGAATACAGCCTATGTGCCAGCAGTTGCCCTGAATACTCCCTATCTGAATGCTCTAGGTCAACTAACGTTGAAATAATGTAAATAATATTACAGAGTTAAAAAGGAAGCTGTCTAAATAAAACACTGCTAGCTTAAAAAAAAGTCCCCAACAAACTAATGGACTTGCTTTCCAGACTGTTTGTCAATGGAACAACAACTGTGGAATTGATTTCTTAGATGGGATGGATGGTTTCCATTTCCTCAAAAACCCTGATGGCTTAATGGTTTAAGCACTATTCATTCCCTTTTAGATTGGGCTGCTAGCAGCTTAGTAATGTGAGATTTATTAAGAGTCTCAAAGAATCCTGGATTTTGCTTTGTTTGAACTTTTAATTATGAATTCATTTGGGCTGAATAATATCCACGATATGCTCAAGATTTTGCTGTGGAAAATCCCTTTAATAAAGAAGAACATCCGAGATCTTGAAATATGCAGAGGTTTTTTTGCAATCCCCAGTGTACAGAAAGCCTTGAATGCTTACAAAAGAGGGTGATGCCTGTCTATTCCACCTCCTAAAAACACTTCCTCCTTCAGATTTACATTCACTAAGAATGTAGAGCAATTTTGATTAAAAGAAGCAGCAGCAGCTGTAAGGGAAAAGTGTTCATTTCTGATTGCCTCATCTGGACTAGAGTGGGCTAACAGAATAACTTTATTACACCAGATGCAGTGAAGAGCTTTATTTCATTCAATCTGGAGAACAGAGGAATTTGTCACATACAGAAGATGAAAATAATCTTGTTCTTCTTGCCGCCACCCAGGCATGATGGTTATTGGCTGAGTCCACAGAAGAAGCAGGAGTTTATGATGACTATTTACTAACTTTCTCCTGCATGACTGTCCTCAGTGGGCTGGTATTTTTCTACACTCCAAAGACATCTTCTTTTGAAAAGTTATTTTTGTTTGGTATTTGCTGGAAAGCATTTGTTTTGGGAATTCATGCTTCTGGGATTTGTGGTAGGCAAGAAGTTTCAACTGTACACCATAGCATACTGTTTGTTCCTTGGTACAGGCTTTATATTTAAGTTGGAATTTATTAATGCTTATTCTTAGACCTTCCTGTATGCTGAGGCCATTCTTGACTGGCAATGTACACTGATAACAAACAATGGTTACAGATGTTTGGTTTGGGATTTTTTTCACTCTGTATCCTTTCAGTTATAGTACATATACCACATCATTTGTTTGTTTGAACTTAGTTTTGAGAGTTGCATATACTGTAATTATTTTTATACCATCTATTCAATATTACGGCTCTGGGTAAAGTGCTTTTCGAGCAGAACCTGTGGGCAAAGTTAATAAATGTTATTCATCCATGACTTAGTTTTTCAACAGATATTAAATGCCACTGTTTCTGACATGTTAATGTACTACAGCTTCTTATGAGAAGGGGTAATATCTATACTAAATGGAAAGCAGGGGAGAATCAAGCCCAGTATTTGCCAGTGAAGAAAGGCCAGGCAAAGGCATGAAGTGCATATTCTACAATATAGAAAAGGAAAAGCAAAAGTTATTAATTCCTTTTCCTCTAAAAGAATGATAAGTAATAAATTGTTTTCAATGGACTGGCAGGTTCATTAATATATATTTGGCCCACAACACAGCCAAGAAATTGGGATCCAGGTCATGTCCCTTCAAGTAGAGTGTCCAGTGTCTTAACAACAGGTTGCTCCCATTCCAAGTCATGAGTGAATACGCAGGGGGCACGTACTTCAAAGTTAGATATAAAAATATAGTTGTGTCTGTCCAGTCTAAATGTATACAGATCAGAAGTGCCAGACAAATGAAATCTTGCGACTGACCATATAGACATCTTTCTGGAAAAAAATAGGCTTTACGAAACTAAGTGCATAATGGCCATAAACAGCTCTCATGCAGAAGTAATGACACAATGCTAGAAGAAGAAAGATTTTGGCAGACAGGTAGTCTAGCAGTTAGACTCTTGCCTGAATGCAGCTTTGTCATACATCAGTAGAAACTCTCTTCGTACTCAGCATGTTCCTACTACACGTTTCTCCTGCTTTTTGGTGTTTTGCCTGGTTTCTTGTCTAGGACTAGAAACCAGCGTTAGTGACAGAAATCACAGGGAAACTACAGATAAAAATCTCCTTGAAGCGCAAAACAATACATCACACAGACACTCATAAAACATGGTTAGTTTTAATTCTTTCCAATTCTCTTTTTGTATCTCAATTTGCAAGAACAATCCTGCCTCAATGCACTACTTACTGTCTAGCTGGAATCCTACTTGTTATGGATAATAATGTAGGAGACACTTCATCTCTGGCATCTTCATAGCACTTACAATCTTCCCAGTTTCCTTAGTTTCCAAGGCCACAGAGGTGAAGCATGATTACAGGGGCTTTGTGAGTACTCAGACAGAACAGCAACAGGAAGCACCTTTGATGGCCCCATAATCATCTAGTACCATTTGAAATCCTGTCCTGTAGGTATTTTTGTCATTGACTCTGCTTGCAAGTTATTTATTTTAGGCCCAGAAGGAGAGATCCTACTTCCTCTTCATGCTTTTTCATTGAGATATCTTAATTTCACTCTCCTAGGGCCTCTCTTACCAGCATTTACACCTTCCTGCTAGTTACTTCACTGGAAAGAAACAGCACATCTTTATTAAAAGATGAGAGGGATTATCGAGCACTGGGAGGCGGTGGCTGCTAGTTCAGAGAAGTACAAAAAACATGTCTGAAACACACATTCATAATGTACAGTGTGCTGTGCCTGAGGAATTGCATCTACTTTCTGCCTATCAGGTCTGCATTATTAATGCTCCAAATCATACATTATGGCTGGAGACATTCAAAACATGCCTGGATGTGTTCCTGTGCGACCTAGTCTAGGTGATCCTGCTCTGGCAGGTGGGTTGGACTGGATGAACTTTCGAGGTACCTTCCAACTTCTAACATTCTGTGATTCTGTGAAATACCAGCCTAACTCTGTTTTAGTCACTAGAATAGGCAGTCAGTATAAAATCACTACCAAAATCCTTGTGTTCTTTTAAATAGGGTAAAATGAAGTCACGCTTTTGCTGGATTATACTGAAAATTTAGCAGTGTGTTCTTAATTGCAATTCTTTTGTGCTTGGCACAGGAGAACTGAAACACCTTTCCTGAAAAAAGATGAAAAGTATCAAAAATCAGACTAATTCAGACATATTTTTGGCTTTTGTGTAAGAAGCAATGGCTGTTTCTGCTTGTCCATAAGCTAGCTGTTTCCTTGCGCCAATTTCATTCCCATTGGCGTAAATTTTTTATATATTTAACTGCATTTGTTAGAGTATGCAGTTCCCAACTCAGGAAAGTGCTTCCTACTAGAGCAGGAGGTTAAGAACAGTAATTACACCCTTTCCTGAACCATAGCCATTCCAAGGAAATTACTAACAGCCCTTACACCCAACCGAACTCTGCTGATTCCAAAACTTCCTTTCTCCTAGTCTCTTGCCCACCTCTCCCGTTTTGCAGGCTACCGCTCGCCCCAGCAGCCACCGCCCGACCCCGACCGCTACCCTTCGCAGAGCCCAGGCAGGGCGTATGACGTAACGCCGCACGACGCCGAGCGGCAGGCGCGCGGCAGGGCTTGCAGCGCCCCCTGCTGCGGACGAGCGGCCGCGGCGGGCGCCTGCCCGAGGGGCAAGCACGGCTTCCTTGAGCGGGGAGTGCGAAAAGGTGGGGTCGTGCAAGCCTGTCCGGCTGAAGTTGTGTTATCCTTCTGGGAACAAACTGTCAAAGCACAGGTATTCCAAGGAGGGCGATTTCCCCCCTTCAGAGTCAGTGCTGTAAAGCCACAAAGTCCGCTCTAGATCTGGAACGCTGTCTGTTCTTTTGCTATGCTGCTAATGACGATTTTGAAACCAGAATCCAGTAATCAATGCTAGAGAGGTCGAGTGATGTATTTTTCACACATGACAGTGCTTGGAGCCAAACTTCTGCTGCATACCACGTATAGAAAACCTGTGTTTCAGGTTCTCTGGCTATCGTGCTACTATTGGCTGGGCTACCAATTTCATGAGTGAACAGAGCACCTTCAAGAAAAAGAAATTATTCATCATTTCAACTGAGACAATTGGAATTATTCCATGTGGAGGATGCATTTGGTTTCCGCTTTCACTTCTGCCGAGAACCTGGATGAATCCAACAGAGAAGACCCGTTACAGAGACAGAAAAATTGATGGATGCCCAGGTGCCTCAGTGAAAAAGAGCAGAGTTACACAGAGCTTGTTGAAGCTGGGAAGCAGCAGGCAGAAGGTAAGTCCAGACTAGTGACGAGAAGAGCAGCGGTCCTTGCCTAGGAAGGACTCTGCTTGGAAGAGGCTTTCCCAGGGTTGTGATGTGCAAGTTCTCATTTCTCTAATTATCCACATCACCCACCGAGAGCAAAGAAATGAAACTGATTGATGTTAGAGAGAGTAAGTGGTAGACTGGGATTGGATTTCCACAAGCAGCAGAAAGCAGCTGATGAGAAATTGTTTTAAGCACCAAGAAAAACCTGGGAGAGGCAACTATGGACTCATCTTGAGTTTGCCAAATGACATGCTCCTAATACTTTAACCTATGGTCAGCAGGCTAGTGCCTGAGCACAAACAATGCCTCATTACTGCTTCCATGTACGCAAGGGTAATAAAGAGATGACCATAATATAAAAACAATTCCCACTCAGAGCACCAGCATTCTATCCCCTCACTTCTCATTTTCACCTCAGATTCTCTTCTGAGAGTGGAAGAATCGCGTACACCTTGTTTCAGTCCCCTGCCCATGGCTAAACTTTATTCTGCAAAAACACAAAAATGAAAACAAGTAACATTGCCCAGCGAATTTGCCTTATATCCTATGCATGTAGAAGGTGCTTCCACAGTTGCTTTGTAAAGAGCTGTTTGTCCTTCCTTTTAGGACCATGAGGAAAACACCTGTTTGACTAACTTTTCTCAAGCCCAAAAACATGCATTAGCAATCCTCAAGGGCTGAGCAGCAGTGGCTCTGGTTAGTGACAGCAGGCCTGAGGAACCAGCTGTCCTACCTGCCGGAGAGCTCATCCAGCAAACCACTCATGGCTACAGCAGGTATTAAAGCTCTACAGCCACATTTGCTCTCCCTTCCCAGCAGTGAGATCACACAGCATGGAAGCCTGGAGAGCAATGGGACACTGGTACATGGAGAGTGCAAAGGATACAAAACTAATGATGTCCAAAGGCCTGCTGTGTGATTCATGCTAGTATTAATGTGCATCATAGTAACACATAGGAGCCTCATTAGTGATCCATGGACATTTCTGAGTAAGGGATCATACACAAAGAACAAAAAATGACCCCCATATTAATGACAAATAATCTTCATTCGATGTATATTTTGAATACTCACTACAAACTGCTTCCGAACAAGCTACAAGCCGAACTACTCTGCAGACACTGTTTGGTGAATAATGCTGAATAATGAATAAATTCTAGAAAATTGCAAGCAGAGAGGCACAGCACAGACTAGGTAACTTTTTCCTCATGCTTTGTTCATCTGTCTCTCCTCAGCAGGTACTTCTGGGGCAAGTTGCCATGGGTGGTGTTGATTTATTTGATTAATAAATGTCCATTCACTTACTAAGGAACCACTGAAATAAAGTCTTCCTGCAATAAAAGTATTTCATATGTTACAGTAAATTAAATTGAGTCTTTTAATGCCTCAAACAGTAATGTCTTTTTAGTAATCATGTTCCCATCACATAATTTTAATTTAACTAGTTCCATCTTCAAATAATTTCTAAAATAAAATTAGATAGAATTATAATGTGCTACAGCTGATAAGAGAAAAATTCTTCTATTCCTCCCATAGTAGGTCAGTACCTTCAGGGCTCTAAGCATGATACAGGGCATATCTGTATCAGCTAAGCATGACACAGAAGTCAAACCATAAATCCAGTGCAATAGGATGTTTTAGCATCTAAAGCACTTCCAGGTTTATTGTCAACCACACCAAACTTCAGCAAAGTCACCTCAAAATCTTTCACTTTAAAGTGTTTTTTCAATAAAAATATGGTGAGATATCACAGATCAGAGATAAAAAACATAAACATTTTAAACCCAAAACATTTTAAAGGAGGAAAGTTGTATGGAAACTAATTTGCTACACATGTTTTACACATACAATACAAAAAGAGGTTTCTATAACAACATATGGAAAGTATCTGAATCAGTAAGACAATGACCTTCACTCTAGTTTCCAACTTTAAATTATGTCTTGTTCCCTCTCTCATGGGATATTCACTGCATCTCATACAAACTCATGGTTATGTGCGCACAGTATTCCTAGCTTTATAGGGAATGATGTCATATCAACATGCAGAGGGTATGTAAAATGAAGAGTAAACACATTTTTACATGACTCGGACCAGATGAACCCACATACTCTACTCTACTCTTCCCTTTAGATTAAGGGATGTTTTGTTTTTTTTTCTTTGTATGTGATTTATTAAAATGGACTCACCAAAACTTTGGGTGATTCCTCTTTAGACTTTATTTACGCAGCAGCACAGTGTGGGTGGCAATGGCCAAGAATAATGTGGGACGGAAATTCCATTTCCCTAACCTCAGGTATATGAAGGCTTCAGGTTCATCCAAGCCAATGAATACAATGGAGATTTATGGGATTTTGATCAAAAGCATGTTACAATTCAGTTCAGACAGCTGCTTTTGGCTAGTCTTACCTTTCCCTTCTGGTCACAGATACGTTTACTGGACAAATATAGTCTATAGTATCAGCCTTTTCTTTTGTTTTCAGAAGCTACAGCTGGGCATATTCCTCTCCTAAAAACAGTGCAAAAAGAGGGTATGTAACTGTACATGCTCTAATTTTATCTCCTGTTTTCAGCAAATGTCTACCTGTTCACCCTGTTTGTTTAGTGTCAAATGACCACCTCAAACTAACACAACTTTGGCCAGTGATTTTAGATATTAACAATGTAACTTCAATTGTCTGTTCAATATGCTTTATTTCTCCTCCAGAGCTTTCTTATCCATAAAGATCTTCAGAAAAAACTTGCAGTAACTTTAGTCAATGATTTGGTAGTCAATACATAGAAAAGAAATGTCTCCAAATCCAGAGTTTAGTTCTACCCATAAAGGCAATGATCTGCACCCAGCACATTCTCATTCAACAGCTGCTAACAATTAATTTCATAAGGTGTGCATGCAAAGTCCTATCTGCCCATCACCTTTGTAAAGACAAATGCAAGAATTTACATCATGCTTCATGGACACATACATCTGTATAGCTCACTTGCATGTGGTAAAATAAGCATTCTTTCTCCAGCTCGCTAACAAGGGATTTATGAATTAATAATGTCACTGATTAGCTTAAACATTTAAATCCGTGTGGTTCAGGATCTTTGGCTCTAGCAACCAGAGACTGTTTAAAGTGATTAGACCAAAGTGCAGTAAATAGCAGTTCCACATAATGGCTGTGTGAAACAGTGAAGGAAAAATTTCTGAGTGTTCTACCAAATAGAGCAACTAAAAATCAATAACTGGTCCTGTTTTGGTTTTTTTGTGGGTTTTTTAATGTAATAGCAAAATAGATGGTGACTACTTTTTTTTAAAAACAGTAGCTTTTTATTTCTAGTGACCTTGATCTGAATTGAGCTTTAATTTGAAATTGTTACATAGTTGTTGGAACGTAGTGAGAAAGAAATGAGGTGTAAGTCAGTAGTCCAGAGATTATGCTAGTTTCTGACTTGAGACCAGAGATTCTCATAAAACAGCATTTGTCCTCCCTCTCAAACCATATTCCCAGGCAAAGTTAAGACTATCAAGCCCAAGACAAAAGGAAAGCATGATATTCAGCTTTAAATCAAGATATAGGTTGGATGCACAGTATATAGTCAATAAAGACAAATTAATAAACCACAACTATATTGTGCAGGTAGATGTGAAGAGAAAGAAAATACCATCAGTGCTATTTCTAACCAACCTATGGTATTTTTTACTTTACTGGTGATAAACAATTCAGCTTCTCCCAAGGGTGGCAGGATCTGTCTCATATTTTCAGAAATACAGATCAGCTTTTGGAAGTAACCAGCAGAGCTTCAGTGGAAATTTTGTGCCCTCTCCCAACAGGTGAGAGGACAAAGCTACTAGACATAAAACTACCCACTTGCAAATAAAAATGCTCGTTCATGCAGATGCATGTTAATGATGTTCTCAAGCATAGCTTTGAAATTCATGTTACAGGCCTGCCTCTCTGTTTTTCTGTCTGCAGAGAATTTAATCCCCTGGATAACCCTCTTGGCCTCATTAAACTGTGCCAGTTTACACCATAGTGAATGAGGTAAGGAACAATTTTCCCCTTTTTAACCTAACACGGATGAATTTTTCTATAGGTAATATCACTCAGTTAAATATATAAACTGATTAAGTAGCAGAAATGCAGATGCTGGATTTACATTGCTACAGCATTTATATATAAAACATTTTTTTCTTTAAATCCATTTAAGTTAATGGAACTAGAATATTCTTATTTGAGATCTGTTATGACTAAATAAAGCAGTTCTGGCTTTCTGATGCCCACTTCTCTTCACTGAGAGTAGCCACATGAACAGTGCTAAATTTATCACTTCTTCTTGGAATGTCTCATTGCATCCTTTACTGCTCCTGCCTGTGCCAGAGGAAGTGGATCAGGACTTTCCCCACCAGCTTCTGCACTGCAGTCTTTAGGTTTCCTGAGCAACCCGACTTCCTCCCCTAAAGAGGAGGGACCAGAAAAATTCCTGAATGTAACGATGACTAAAATCCCTTTCCAATATACTATAATAAGGCCACGCCAATAATTCTATAGTCAAAAGGTAAGAGTTTCCTTTAAACTATGATCCCAATATTGAATTCCTGTAACAGAGGGAAGGAAAGGTGCCTTTTGATTTAAAATATCTCCTGTCTAGACCCAGAGAAGGATACTTAATCGGAAAATAATCAAACATTTTTTAAATTATGAGACACTGAAAAATGTGAAAGTTTGGAGCTGGAGGGGGCTGTACTCTCTCTTTCTTGCTTTCCCCCTGTTCCCCCCACGCCTATTCAAAGGCTAAATAACTTCAAAGATTAAAAACTTCCTATGCAAACCAGCCCTCAATGGACACAAAGGGCTATTTACAACAAAATTAGTAAATTGGATATACACGAAATTATTGGCACAGGGGTCGAGATCTCCCCTGACAAAAATTACAGTCTTTGCCATGCCTCATGTAATTTTTCCATATTTGTATTTTACCTGTGTACATTTTATCTTCAAGGACATGTTTGCTTAGAAAAACAGTTGTGCATTGGGCCTGCATCACTTAAGTCATGGAACAAATTGGATATTCAGCATCTTTGAAAAAAATACTTTTGCTTGTATATTTAGGAGCCTATCTTCAGGCACCAGTGATCTGTTAACTTCTCATTATGGACGTAAATTATAGCATATAACCAGCAGCTCAGCTTGTAAACCTGTCACAGATATTCTTTCTTCCCCCAAGAATCGCAGATGGTTCAAGTGATCAAAACCAAATTTACTGAATGAAATCTAAGCAATTAGTCCAAGTTCTGTAGTTTTCTTACAAACTGGCAGGGCAGTTACTGCATATTTGGTATTCTCTGAACAGTGGTTGTGATCAGAAGGTTCTAGACCCATAGACACAAACTCTTCTTTCCCACTGAGCATCAGCCACCACTGCCAGCAACTTCAGTGCCTCTGCCTGCTAGGAAGGTCTGACAAGGAGAATAATTTCTTAAATTATGGACATTCAGAAGTAATACTACTGCCCTATAGACCTGTTTCCTTCTTCTGGGCTATCCGGTGTCATGTGGTCTGTAGTGCTGACGAGGGCCAATGAAGAGTTACAGACAATCATCAGTCATTTTCTCAAAAACCCAATCTTTCCTCTAAACACAAGCCCAAACTATTAGGGAAAAAAGGTGAAAACTTAAAATGCCCTCACAGTCCATTGCCTCTCTTAAAATAAATGTGCGACACAAAATATCACATTGCACATTCCAAAAATAACCTCCTTACCCTTGTATTTCTACCCTGCCTCAGGCTATTGACAAGAACCCTCATAAACCACCACTTGCCAGCAGCATCTGGCAATTTTTAAAGGTCTGTAATAAAAACAAGAAAGGGTTGATCAATTTACTTGACACTTAAAAATAAATCTAATTCAGCCAGGGATTAACAGCAGAATTCTTTGGCCAAAGAATTTTGCCAGCAAGATTTACACAGGAATAAATACTGACAATCAGATTTCTAATGAACCCCTGGTCTTAATTTTCATTGTAGAGAAATTACCATATCTAAATAACACAGATTTCCTTGAGTGTCATAGAATCAAAAAGGGTTTCTTCAATGGGTGGCTGCTTTAGGGACCCTGGTTTCTAGCCATATGCAACCTATTTTAGGCTTTTGTTCATGTTTTCCCAAAAAGTTAAAAGCCTCATTAGTTAGGCATGAAACGTGCTCACAAAAGTTGCAGGCTCCGCAGATGATGCCAGCAAAGCTGATAAACTTCTGTGAGGCCTCCAATACTTTCCTTGCTAATGCTGGTTATAAATTTGTAAGCTCCTGGCATCTATAGGTGGCGCCTCATGGGACACCACCACTCTTGACAGCCTTCTGGAGAGCTGTCAGTCGTAGGTGAACTTCTGATGCAATGGAAGTCTCACTACACCTAGAAGTACATACTACTCAGTTATTTTTGCCATTTTAGTAAAGGTAAAGGCATTTCTTAATAAAAACCTTCTTGGGTAAAACAGAATTAAGGCTGGGGATATACTGTCCTTTAAAATACACATCCTTTAAATGTCAGAAAACCTGGAAATTTGTAGTCAAGCTCCTTATCTCTGATCCTGTAACTTCCCTGCTCTTCTGTCTCAAACCATGTATGCCAACTCTTTCTGCTATACAGACAAGATGACTCCCTACCCCAGCATCTGACTTCTACACTGGACAGCAGATTACTCTCCTTCAGCACCTTCAAATATTGAAGGCAGCATGGTGACTGGAGACAGACTTGCTCTGGTGGAACCAGTATGGATGGGAACAGACTAGAATTTGACATTGGACTCTCAGTTTGAAGACACAGGTTTCTGCTGAACTTCCTTAACTGCAGGCATAAAGCATTTTCAAAGAGATGAAGAGTAAATCTCTGCTCAAACTGCCTGGATATCTTGATCTACATGCCAGGAGTTTTCGGAGCCAATAAGAAAAAACTGGCTACATGACTTGTGCAGGTTTTGCATTTCTCTCTGGCTATCTTTGCTGCTGATTGCTACCATTTGGTTTCAGCTGCCTTGGACACTGCTTCATCCAGTTCAAAATTAATTCTCACAGTGGCTAAAAAATTCAGAACACTTCTTCTGCACTGGAGTTCTCAGACCATTTTCTAATGTCCAGTAGGCTCAGACCAGCATCTGCACTTCTTACTGCTATCCAAACTAGAACAAATCTCCGAATACTTTGAGATTCACACATCACTACTACACTATTATATCTTGGACACTCGGTGTTGTCCATATAAATTAAGCAAGCTTTATAAACTATAGCGATGGCTACACATGAAATACAACATAAATGCAGAGAACACAGCTGCACTCACTTTAGTTCTACAGGTCTACATAGTTTTGACAGATCTGATGAACTCTAATTACATCGAAATACCCTTCCTCTCATTCATGGTCAGAAATCTTCCCCTTATGTGCATTTGTCTCTGTAACACACCGCACCTAGGGGACAGAAGAAGGATGACAGCCTTACCTTTTAACTGTCCCAAGAGGTGAACAATGGCTCATATCACATCGCAACAGCAATTTATGGAAACAGGGTAACCCCCTGGCCTGGTATTAATATACCATTTACCTCAGGTTTCTCAGCTATAAATATTAAATGCCAAAAAAATTCAACAAACTTTTTGTTTTCCACTATTTTTCCACAGTGAGAACAACATTCTGGTTGACATGTGGGGCATGATACTACACAGCTTCACCAAGGAATGTTACACACATGAACACAAAGCAAAATGTGATGAGTAAGTAGGACATGGATCACAAGGAAGCCAAAAGTTTTGTCTCAAAACCAGAACAAGACCCCAGAAGGGAGTATATCTATTAATAAACTCACTAAGCTGACTGTGTTGTCTTTTACCTGCTAACCACCACACTTTTACCTTGGCTTTTGAGAATAAGACCAGGGGAAGAAAAAAAAAAAAGGGTTACATCGGCTTAAAGCATGGTAGGCCAGTCACCACCCAAAAGCACTGAATTTGTCCTCCCACCAACTTCTCTCTTGCATGTGGGAGCAAGGGGTACTTGAAACCAGCAGAAGTGGTAGTTTGTGGGTAGCAAGACTGGGAGCCATGCACATGTCTTTGGGTCAGAGACCACCCATAGGCCTTTTCTCACAGTGCAGGCAGGTAAAGAGCAGCCAATATATGACACGAGCCTGAAGAACGCTTCAGAAGTAAACCAGCAATTTAGAGAGGAGTGGGAGAGATAGGGTTTTATTGTGTGTTTGGTGGGTTGATTGTTTACTTTTTTTAAAACAATACTTCATACATAAAAAGTGATAATTTCCTACTTCAGTATGAGGTTAAATGGTCTAGATCTGTTGACTTCAAAACAGCAGCATCAGTTTGCACTGACCAAGAATTACATAAATCTGTTTTTATTAAAACCGTAATAGTTTGAACAACACACTTCCTCATTTTTCCTGTGATCTTGTTCTAATTGCTCTCTGTGTGCTAATTTAAACTGTTACCAGCCTGGGATTTGTTACTCTCTTTCCATTTCCAACCAACATGATAAAAGTAACCATAGAGGATAATATTTTTTATGGTAAGTAAATGCAAAAGGCTCTGAAAGGACCTAAGGAAAGCCTTTATAAAAAGTGAGGTAGACATTTCTTTATCATTTAAAGTACTCATGGCTCAGAAGTTGACATATTTTTATGTGTTAGCTTATTGGATCAGGCACGGAGGCTTTTGTTAAAGAAAGTGGAAGCAGATTGTGGGAAAGAATGTCATAACTGCAGACACAAAACCACATTTCACTCTCATTGAAGTTTATGGCAGTGATTGGTTTGACCCCAAGGTGTTGCATGTGCAGAAAAAGTGGACTGAAAGCAACAGACTGCTTTAGACCAAAAAAAGGAAAAAAATAGGAGATCTTCACTGGACCATAAAAAATAAACAACCAAGAGACTGAAACTTACTGTGAAAGGAACATAACACAATCATCATTACCCCACATTAACTTTATGCAGATTCTGCAAACACTTCCTCTTAGTCATTACCTCACATTAATCCTTCAGTAAAATTATACAATACATAAATATACAATAAATAAAAAACAAATAATTGGAGGCACTTGCATTATTTCAAGATGCTATCCACTAACAGCATCTGAAAAAAAGACAATTTCTGGTTGCTCTTGATCCTATGAAAGAAGAATTCAACAATTTATAGCCTTAGCATAGCTTTTTCTCAACTCCTTGTATGATCAATGATAATAACAATAATAAATATAATAATAAAGCTTACCCCCATTTTCTCTTGCTCCTCCAAAATAAATGAAAGCATTACATTAGCCTACTCCTGAACTCTGTGGCTGGTGAAAACCCCCAGGAGATGTCTCTAAAATTTCATTCCTTACAACTGCTGCACCAATAGTAGTTTTGTGGTTGTAATAAATTGTTTTGCCTGAGACAATTTTAATATGAATAGATCTCCTTCCAATTTTATTGTGGTTAGCATAAAGAAAAACTCTTTTATTCTATAAAAATTAGGGGTTTATAGTGAAGAAACTCAAGGCTCCATAAAGAAGCGAAGACACATTCCCTCATATATTCACAAGACAAATGTTTTGGAAGAATATACAAATAAAATTGAGAACATATCTATTTTTTCAAGGATATTTATAGATACAAATGGATCTCCACCATTTGAATTAGTTATGCATTCTGTACGATCTGTGACCAACTTAAAATGTAAAATCACTAGTACTCTAACACATCTTTTTTTCTTTTCCATTTAATGCAGTGTCCTGCTCAACTAGTTGGAAACTGAGCAGAAGCAAATAACGGTGACTTACTAATGATTTCTAAGACATACCTGGCAGAAAGCTTAAAAAAAACCCCAAAAAATCACAAGCAAAGTCGTTGTCAGAGATAGATGCAGGAAATCATTCTTGTTTGATTCAGAAGATTGTGGTTCACACTAAATTTCCTTCACCAAAAGATTTTGCCCTCTCCCCCTTTGCTGGGAAAAACAGCCATCAGCACCAATACGTTTTTCACGGTACTTACATTAACAAAGAAAATCTAATATATTTATAAATTAATAATACATATATATATACAATCTAATATCCTTTCACAAAATGCAGGAAAAGTGAAAAACTGTTTCCAATTTTGATTTCTTCAGTGTGTGAGCAGTCTGTAAAAGATGACATGGACTTGATTGTCTGGAAATGAGAAGAAAATTCAGATCCTCCTATGTCTTATACTGGGAACTTGTAGAGTCTTAGCAAAGCATTCAAAATCCCTTGTCACTTTGGAAATCAATAGCTTTTATGTTGAGCCCCTCCAAAGTAAAACCAGTAAGGCAAGACAGTGCAACTGCAATTAAACTGAGACGTCGTGATTGTTCCTAAGTGGGATTTTTTTTCATGAGGATGGATGCAATTCTTTTTTCATGATTGGATCACAACAACCTGACAATGACTGCGTGGTGTCTGCATAATCGGGTATTTCTCTGCAGTATGATGATACAGAAACAATAAATCTGTCCCTCTGTGTTCTAAGAGGCGCAGAAGACTCACTCACAGGCAGAAAACAATAAATTTAAATGATTTTTTTATGTTAACAGGGATACTACTTTTTATCTATATACATATATCTAGAACAAATATTTTAAAAGCAGATGGCCTCAAAGCATGCTACGCCCTGTTTAACCAATTTTTCCAATAATAAGATCTCATCATTCAGAGCAACTGCAACAAAGTCAGTGCTGCTTTAATAGTTTCATTTGGGATTTGAACTAAGAAAAGTTACAGTGCTACCACTATTAACATACCTACTACAGACAGGCTAAATACCAAGCAACAAAAAAATGCCGAAACAGGAGTTTTTTCTACCATTCATTGTTGGAATGTTGTTTCACTGCTTGGAAAATGGCTCCTGGAACATTTTTGTCTTTGATTTAACTTAGGGACCTACATTATGGAGTGCATCTCATCTGCTAGAGCCACTCTTTTTTGTGCAAATAACCATCAACTGTATCAAACCAAAGCTGTAGCCAAGAGTTGTAAAACAACCTTTGGGAGGTTAGAATTGAGTACGGTATCAGGCAAGACAGAGTACATCATTCCTCCACTACAGAAGAAGGCCTGTTTCTCTCTTCTCTAGAATGGAGAGTTGGGTTTTTTCACATCTCTGTCTTTTCCCGAGTGCTGAATGCACATAGGATTCGAAATCTCAAGCTTTATGCCAAACAGAATTCTAGCCAGACCTAATGAAGGCACACCCAGAGAAGGCACTCAGCTGCCTCATCTTTCAGTCTGTCTTTGTCTCCTTCTCTCTCTTACAGCTATATTCTTTCTTGCCACATTAAGCCCTTCTTCCTGGGCCACACATTGTATCTGCTATATTGCCCTTAACCTAAGAACATTCCATCTTAAGCAGTTTTCATCAGTCCAAACCTCAGCAACCAAGAGGCTGAGTACAGACGCAAAAGAGATTGGAAAGAGCACAACCAAGAGCATGGATCCAGAAGAATAGTTTTCTGGTAGTGTAAGGGCAGAAAATAAAGAGCAAGAAAACAATACAATGAGATGATAAGGAAGAGAGAAAGACGTGGCAAGGGAAAAAGAGAAAACTGGGGTTGTTTAGTCTGGAGAAAAGGAGGCTGAGGGAAGACATTATCACTCTCTACAACTACCTGAAAGGAAGGTGTAGCAAGGTGGTGGTCCATCTCTTCTCCTTTATAGCTAGTGATAGCACAAAGAGTAATGGCCTCGAGTTGTGCCAGGGGAGGTTTAGGTTGGATATTAGGAGGAATTTCTTTACTGTAAGGGCTGTCAAGCACTGGAACAGTTTGTCCAGGGAGGAGGTTGAGTCACCATCCCTGGAGGTGTTTAAAAGATGAGAAGATATCGTTCTAAGGGACATGGTCTAGAGACAGACTTAGGGCTGGTTCGATAGTTGGACTCAATGATCTTAAAGGTCTTTTCCAACCAAAATCATTCTATGATTCATAGTTTAGCATTTTAACCTAACAAAAAAATCAAGAAATATTTATTTAAGAAAGAATAAAACAAGCAATTTAACATGCAGAAGATCAAAATAATATGTCTCGAGAATATCTACTAACATTTCCCAACATTTTGCATGACTTACTCACAAAGTCATAAAATATCAAAACAGGAAACTAGAAGGAAGAAAGGAAAACAAACGTCTTCAACTGAGATTTGAACAAAGTGTACATAAACAGAAGGCAACTACAGCTGATAATAACATATCAAAAATGTACTGCACGTGAAACTGTTGAGCCAACATATTATAGTTTTTGGAAACAAAGATATAAGTTGAAACTGCAAATTATTTTCTTTTTTTGCTGTGGATGAAGAACAAAAGAAAATAATAAAGTGTTTAAAAGATTGGTGTAATGAAATTATCAGCAATCTCGACTTTTGCCTTTTTATCATCTAGTACTTCAGAAAGCAAGAATAATGTGAAGCAACAATTAACAATTACAAAGAAAAAAGATTTCTGATTAATCTTTCAATAGATGGTAAAATTATATAATTTTATAAATTAATCTTTAAATCTTGGTAAGTACTAGGAAAAAAAAAACCTGAAAAACTTCACTCACTGTGTAAGTATACAGAAGACACAAGGTATCAGTAGGCCAGGTAGATTGACAGCACTTCTGGGCATAATTAAGAAAACCCTTATGTGGAATTAACTTAATACAGAGCTAAACAATAGCCCTCTGCCTTTTCTAACTTCCACATCCGTATGTATTTTGCAGTGGATCTCAGACTCCTTCATAGTGATTCTAAGCCCCCTGAAAAAGTGCTTTTTTCACAGAATCACAGAAAGAATAGGGGTTGGAAGGGACCTCTGAAGATCATCCAGTCCAACCCCCCTGCCAGAGCAGGTTCATCTAGACTAGGTCACACAGGAACACATCCAGGCGTGTTTTGAATGTCTCCAGCCATAATGTATGGTTTGGAGCATTAATAATGCAGACCTGATAGACAGAAAGAAGAGTCTCCAGAGGAGGAGACTCCACAGCCTCTCTGGGCAGCCTGCTCCAGTGCTCTGTCACCCTCACAGTGAAGAACCCTCACTTTACGTTTAAGTTGAACCTCCTGTGTTCCAGTTTGTGACCATTGCCCCTTGTCCTGTCAGTGGGCACAACCGAGAAGAGCCTGGTCCCATCCTCCTGACAGCTGCCCTTTAGATATTTATGATAATTAAGGAGATCTCCCCTCAATCTCCTCTTTTTCAGGCTAAACAGACCTAGCTCTCAGCTTTTCCTCATATAGGAGATGCTCCAGTCCCTAATCATATTAATATTTTATTAAGATACTAAATAAATATTAATTTCAATTCTGTGAAATATAAAGTAATGCATTTGGGAACATGACATGCAGACCATACCTACAAAATTGGGCAGACAATTGGGGGTACAATTGTTCGATTGGGGACGAACAATCATGAGCCATGGCAATTAATGAAAACCAACTTCTCAGAGCTATGCTGTGACTTAGGATGCTGTCATGACTTTCAGATGTATGAAGAAGGGAATGAGAGTGGGAGACAAGACAGGATCTTATCTCTGCATGCAACAAAGCACAAGGGAGCACCTCATCTACTTTTGGTATCTGCATTTTCCCTACGTTTTTCAAAATTGTTCATAAAAGCATACGTAGAACTGAAAGCAGTATTTTTCCTTCCTAGTCCAAAGTAGAACACAGCCAAGAGATGCATCAAGACTTTTGGCCAATTTTAGCACATCATACAGTATTTCTAGCCATTGTCCCCTGAGATCTCACTCCATCCCACTCTAAGCTTTTCTCAGTATGAGTTTGAAAGCTGCTGACTATGTGAATGACTTACTGACCTTCAGTCCTCCTCATCCCTGCCCCTGATGAGGGATTCTCATGTTTAACTTTTCGAAAACTGTGAGATTACACTGGGGACAGCTTATATACACAGATCTATAGGGACACATCTACATATATTTGTGAAATAATACAAAGTGCCAGAAGAAAAATTTCAACAATGCCCATCAAACTTTGATCAGAAATTAAAAAAACTGTTTGATCAAATCCATGTTAAGGCACCTAATTAAAAGGTTTAATTTTCAAATTTGCTGAGTAAAATTAAATTAAACTAAAATTAAACCTCTTAATCAGATGCCTATATCAGGTCATAGAATCATTTAATTTGGAAAAGACCCTTAAGATCATTGTGTCCAACCATAAACCTAACACTACCAAGTACATCACTAAACCATGTCCCTAAGCACCACATCTACAAACTCTTAAATACCTCCAGGGATGGTGACTCCATTCACTTTTCTGGGCAGCCTGTTCCAATGCCTGACAACCCTTTTGATCATGAAATTTCTCCTAATATCTAATCTAAACATCCCCTGGTGTAACTTGAAGCCAATTCTTCACATCCTATCACTTGTTACAAGGCAAAGAGACCAACACCCACTGCACTACAACCTCCTTTCAGGTAGTTGTAGAGAGTGATGAGGCCTCCCCTCAGCCTTCTTTTCTCTAAACAATACCAGTTCCCTCAGCCACTCCTCATAAGACTTGTGCTCTAAACCCTTTACCAGCTTCACTGCCCTTCTCTGGACACACTCTAGCATCTTAATGTCCTTTTTGCAGTGAGGGCCAGAAAACTGAACACAGTATTTGAGGTGCAGCCTCACCAGTGCTGAGTACAAGGGACCATCACTTCCTTGGTCATGCTGGCCATGCTATTTCTGATACAGGCCAGGATGCTGTTGCACTTCTTGGCCACCTGGGCACATTGCTGGCTCATGGTCATCCTGTTGTTGACCACCACCCCCAGGTCATTTTCTGCCTGGCAGCTTTCCAGCCACTTTTCCCCAAGCCTGTAGGATTGCATGGGGTTGTTGTGAACCAAGTGCAGGACCCGGCACTTGGCCTTGTTGAACCTCATACAATTGGCTTCCGCCCTTTGATCCAACCTGTCCAGATCCCTCTGTAGAGCCTCCCTACCCTCAAGCAGATGAATGCTCCCATCCAACTTGGTGTGTCATCTGCAAACTTACTGAGAGTGTGCTCAATCTGCTCATCCAGATCACTGATGAAGAGATTAAACCGAACTGGCCCCAAAACTGAGCCCTGGGGAATACCACTTGTGACCGGCTGCCAACTGGGTTTAACTCCATCCACAATTCTTTGGGCCTGGCCACACAGCCAGATTTTTATGCAGCGAAGGGTACACTCATCCAAGCCATGAGCAGCCAGTTTCTCCAGGACAATTTTGTGGGAAACTGTGTCAAAGGCTTTACTAAATTCCAGGTAAGCAAGGTCCACGGCCTCATCCACTAAGTGGGTCACCTTGTCATGGAACGAAATCAGGTTAATCAAGCAAGACCTGCCTTTCATGAACCCATGCTGATAAGGCCTTATCACCTGGTTTCACAGAGCCACTGTTTATTATCTAAGCCAACAGAAATAGGAAACTTTATAACTTCCAATAGGAAAAGAAAATACAAACTGCCACTATAGGCTTTGTAAACAGCATTAGCAACAACTGCTATGTCTCATTTACTAAAGAATTACAAGTTTCCAGATTCATTTTTTCCTCCTATACACATAAACCAACTATTTCCTCAGTCCCTACATAATCTAACCTTGAACTAGATTAAAATCTAACTAATGAAAGTGCAAAAAGTAAGACCCCTGAAAACAACTCAGTGTACAATGCCATTTGTCACATTTGCCTTCTGCAAACAGGTGTATTTCATACACATTTGTGAAACAGATTACCTGAGTATCTTGAGCATATTTCTGCTATGTCACTTGGGTAATGAATGAAAGAAAGCTTTAGCTTAGCAGTACACAGGGTATGGAAAAACAGGGAGCTTTTCCCTGTATCTCCAGCTCAGCAATTGCTTTATTGGCTGGTGTTGTCACAGAAAAATTTTAACATTACCAATTAGAACACACCAAAAAAAGTATTTTCCTCTCTCAAACCAAAGGTGATTTTTAGGAGACTATGTACCTTTAGTACTAAGCCATGAAGAGGCGTGGATCACAGCATCAGACAAGGTTAGGGTTGCCTCTCTACCCACACTGCAACTGTTGAACACAGCTGGATTGCATGGGAACAACTACCAAGATGAAATAAAAAATGCTTCTGTCAAGCAACCCCCCTAGAACCTCCTTCACAATCTCCTGCAGTTTGAAGGCTCAAACTTTTTCTGCAAGTAGGTATCAGCAAGCTCTTTCAGGAAGTGAGATCTTTCTGAAAAACACTCAAGATGGAGATAATGACTAGAAGGAAAACTCATGTGCTGTGTGACACCACAGACACTGCCACACTTCAAGCATTCCTTCTGCTGTCCTCCATCTGCTTCCATTTGCACAGGTGGTCTAGAATATGAAACAAGATAATGATTCACAATGATCACTACTCATCCTTCTTGCTGACAATAGCTGTAAGGAAGGGGAGGGGACCAATCACATTACCTCCACCCTTCATGCAAAAGACTAATAAAGATAAAGAAGGGAAAAAAATTACATTACTCTGCAAAATATTATTTTATAATTTCCTACAAAGGCAAATATGAGAGAATAAATGCATATGCTAGTTGTACAATGCATGATCTTGTTTGCAGTGCATTACAGAAAATATGCCCAGCAGCATATTGTTTGGACATGTGGGTCACATTGACTTTTTGGCTGCTTATCATCAAATGCCAAAAATGGGCATGCAGAATAACATTTCCTTCTTTTATTCTTCATCTAATGAAAATCATTTCCTATAGGTACTTAAAACACAAGAACCTTAAGGAATACAAAAGGCTTCTGCTACTGCAGGATTTGCTTCTAAATTTTATTTTTTTCCCTAAAAGGCCTGATTTCTGACATCAAGAGAGCAAAGCAAATAAGAACAGAGGTCTCATTTCTAATTAAAGACGCACCAACCAAAGAACATCCTAATTAAGGAATGATAAATTGTCTGGGGTTTAACAAAGACATTCCTATTTCCTAGATTAATTTTTATTCTCTAGAGTGGACCGATTTTCCAACATAAAATAGAAAAGGTTAGTGGGTTGCAGATCATATGCACTGTTTGACAAAACTTTTTCCAACCTATGGCCTGACTTGTGCTAGGATATGCCATTATGTCAGGGCATTCAAACGGATTAGTGGCAATCCTTTCCATTTTTTAGTTTCTCTGACGTTCTCTTTTGAGCCTGTTACCTTTTGATTTCATACTCTGTGAACAGAAATACATTCATATAATTCTGGTAGTCTTCCAAAGAATACACTTAATGCTTTCAGTATGTAGCACAGATTACAAAGATAATCAAATGAAAGGGAGATATAATGGTTGCTGTTTTTTGTTCCTGCCTAGATGAAGAGAAGGGAGCAGGAGTGACTGCAGTCCATGTCTTCAGTATATACATTTCTTCTCATCAGCTCAGTTTCTGACATTTAAGGAAAATTATTATACTTTTTACCATGCCTTCACTTACAGAACAGGCCATTTCTGACAGTTTTCTACATATTATACTGAACCCATGTCAGTAAACATATTTATGGTAAAAAATGACTTACAACTAAGAACTTAATAATGAAATGGCAATAGCACATAAGACTTCCTTCTTCAAAGCACAAGCCTTTACTGCTTTAGCTAATGAAGAATCGCTGGCAGCCTGTGATAGCTACACAGTTGTAACCAAAGCCAGGCATAATTTCCTCCTGTTCAACAGAATTTCAGTCTGAAATATCAGTAATGCTGTGCCTTTTTGGACATAATAGAATATATTTCATTATTCATATAAAGGATAAAACTTTTTTTTTGTTTGCTTAACATAAAGAAAACTTCCAAGCCTGTCTCGGGGCATTTGATAAGGACCTAAGCAATTAAGTCTGGATCTTTAGTGCAGAAAGATCATGTATTTTGTTTAGATTCATTTGCATTTTCTTTCCAACTGACCTTGGTCAAATTACAATATAAAACTTTTTATCCCTCAGCCCCCATCTGAGTTTTCTAAGAATCTGTGGAAGGTTAGAGTCCTACATTAAGAGGATATACCTAGCTGGACATGAAAGCAGGGTGGGGAAAAAGTCAGCAAAAACAGCTTTGCAAATTTGCATTCAGAACGTTTATATCTGCCTTCTTCATGCAGTACATTACTTAAAATGTAACTCTGCATGAGAAAACAAAAAGTTTTGTTAAAAAGTTCTGCTATTGCTAAATGAGGTTTCATTTGCATCTGCTAACAAAAGGTTTTATTAGCATAACATTAGAAAGCCAATTAAACCAAGAGCAGCCAAAGAGCAAACTGTCCTGACAACTTCATTTTTGTTAATGGCAAACAGAAAGAACTGTGTGACCACTGTCAAACAAGCACTAGGGCTGATCCAACTCTACTTAATTTCAGGTTTTGACTTCATGAAGGTCATTACTGGGATCTGAGTGTGTAGCATTGGCAGTTATAATTTCAAAAAAACACTATCAGGTTAGTTGGCTCTGACCTACATTTAGTAAACCCATTTTGTACTTAATTCCATACTCCACTTATCTTCATATTATCCTTTCCTTTGAAATTTGTTCCAGAGTCCTGAATAATAGTGAAATGAAGCTCATAATCATCCCAAGTTTCCTCTCCTTGCCTTAAATATGCAATATCAGTATCTGAAATATCCTTAAGGGCCAACCTGACTAGACAAACATACTAAAAATACTTGGTATTCTACCTAAAGTTTTAATATAAGTTTTTTTCAGAACTCTAGAAAAGATATAATCTAATTTTCCTTCTCTCAGTTCGTTAATACCTGAGTTTCACTTTTCTTTCATTATGGGAGCTTCTGTATCCTCATTTCTATTTTCTTCCTTGCTTTTATGCCTTTTGTTCACATGAACTTCAATGCAAGCTAAGAAAAGTATACTCTTGGGAAACTTGCCTATACTATGTCTTAAACTCCTCCTCTTCCTCCTTTGCACAGATATGTAGGTGTGGGAAATTTATGACACTGGTAAAATGTGTGTTAAATTACACAAATTTACAGCAATTTACTTAAATTGCACAAGTTTACTTAAATTACACAAGTTTACAGCAAATGGTGAAGGCTCACTGACCCTTTTGACTAATAGAAGTGATCTGCTCTGTGACCGTGCCAAGAACAATTTTGTTGTTATAACAACATGTAACCCGCATGGTGCAGACTTCACAGGCAGAGACGTGATGCAGCTTCTTCCATGTTAAGAGTAAGGTTGCTCTCAGGCACATAACCACACTGACCTAAATGACATCCTAAACAAGTCTCTAGCACTGTAATTGGAAGTTTTCTAGGAAGCAGAAGAAAAATAAAAAACACAACCACATAAAGAATCATGGTGGATAAGAATGCTTTATACCTCAATTTTATAATTTATAATCTATTTGTCTTTGAATGTGCTAACAACAGCAAAGAAAAAAATGGAATATTGTATTAATCTAGGACATATTCTGAACTTCATTAACAACAGAGAAACAATTTACAAAAGACCTAGCAGGGTTGTAAATGATGAAATAAATATGGATGGGGGGGAGGGAGACTGGAAGCTAACACAGTACAGTTGGAGAAAAAATAATTGGTAACACCAATAGTCAACTGGAAGAAGAATTTTTTGTCAAAGAGAGCTAATGTTATTACGTATCTATATTGCAACAGTGCCTGGAAGACCTGCTGAGAACATGGCCCTACTGCATTAGAAGTTGTGTAAAAACAAAATCAATCAAACAAACAAACAAACAGCTTGAGTTCAGTCCCCAAAGACTTCTTTCTCTGACAGCAAATCAGAAAAGCATGGCTTAAGGTTACGTCATGTCATGGGCCAACGAGGTGGTCCTCTGCTGTTAATTATGCAGAAAGTCACAGCTGTTAGCAATGCACTCTTATACTGTGGCTTTACGGTTACACTACTAAAAATATAATTAAATAGGAAAGAAATTCAAATGAGAATTTCAAATAATTTGGGACTAATTTATATTGAAAAATTGAGTGCTAAATATTAAAAGTGGGATATGATTAAAAGGACTTTTCGAACACTGGCAGTGAAAACTTGGAAATTTGAACTGACATAAGTATCAGAAGTACCTTTGAAAGGCAAAGAGAAGGCTGTTATGTATTATTAATGTGAATAGAATGTCAATCTCAAGGGCAAACCTCTGCAGTATTAGCAAATCGCAAAGCAATTAGGTTGTTTTTCCCTTGTGTAACAAGATCAACTAGTTCATACCCAGGAGCAGGAAATTACAACTACTTTACCACATAGGTGGCATTTCCTCATACAGATTTATCACTGGAACAACAATAACAAAAAAAGTAATCAAAATGTTACAGAATCTGCCTCAGTCCCACATGAAAACAAGCAGAAATTTGGTTGTATTAATAGAAAATTCAGTTTTTCAACTTATACTATAGATCCCTTCCAGTATGTTTATGTATATGAAAGCAGATAGTGAGAAGCTTTGCCATTTGTTGTGTGTTATGCGAATGACATCACATTGTTTAATGCTTAAGTAGCTTTGACTCGCTTTGCAAAGAAGTATTTTGGGTTTGGAATTTTGCTGATCATAGGTTTGGAAACTGATTTAAAGAGAGATGTTTCTTTTGAGTTTTACTGCTGTGGTAGTTTTCACCCCTTTTATGCCAGGCCCTAATTTTTCAGCCAAAATGCACGATTACTTGATAACTAGCAGAATCTGACTTCAACTTGTATGCTCAGTGCTGGCTTTCCAAGTGGCTATCACAAACAGGCACTGGAGGGTAATTAAACCACCAAGATTGCAGCGAGTGGAAAGCTTGCTTATCTTGTACTTGTCAGCATGTACATAACACAGCTTTCCCCTCCACCAGGAGCCCCTAAAGCTCTGCAAAATTGGAACCTCCTGCTTCAGCCGAATGTTTGGCAAATTGTTCTTGTGCTACAGCGGAGCACAGGTTTTTTGGCCACAGATTATTTTTACAATATTTTTCAAACACAAACCACTGACACTGAACTTTTCTAAACATACAATTTTGATGCACTTGTGGCTAGTTGGGTGTCTTTATGCAAAGTCCATTCCAACAAAAAGAGCACTGTTTATTCCTATAATTTGGATCTGGACTGAATGAAAAAAAGTTTATTTTCTGAATCACCAGTGATTCAAGACACCTCAGTGAGGTCCATCCCCTGCTATAATCTTTCATGAATACTGTGAATTATCCAACAGACGCTGCCATGCTATTGCAGGCAAATCATTAAAAGGAAAATCTGTTAGAACCAACTCTGAAGCCAACATCAAAGACTAAGGGAAGAGATTTTTAAATGTTGAGTTTAATCACAAAAGATGTCACACCCTCTGGTCTTCACTCAGACTTCAGTGGAAGTTTTGCCTGAGAAAGTGGTTCAAAATTGGGCTTATTACTGGTCTTAAGATCCATATCAAGTTAAAGCCTAGTCGGGATTATCTGCCTTGTCTCAAACACTGACAACACTATGGCTTTCTGGGACTGCAGATAGTCAACTTTCTGAACAGATTTTTAATATCTGATTAAATTTCTGGTTCTTAAATCTTCTGATAGCTACTTTTCATGTCCTTTTTTTAATACTATAAATTAGTGATTATTAGGCCACCACATTAGAAAGCAAAGTATCTAGGATCTATTCCTGACCTTCAACTGTTTTCTACGTACCATCAATGAATCACATCTTTTCCTCTATTTCACATTCATTCACTCCAACTGTCAAGGAATACTGAAGAAGAAGAAAAATTCCTTACTACTCTTAAATATGTTTGCATGGCAGGGCTTTGGTTTTGCTCTGGTTATGTGCATTGTATTGTTGCACAGTGGCACTGCTGAAGATCTCTCTGAATTTGCATAATGTTTATGATTTTTCTCTGCTCAAACAAGAGCAAATGTAGCCCCAGTAGCTCAATACTTCAACATGAGTCAGTGAAGACTCCTGTGTAGGTTTGCAATGCCAGTCGTAGATATAGAAATGTATAAGGTATCAACACAGTTTTGGGAGGCTTTTGGCATGGACACGTAGATAAGCAGGGGCACAGAAGGGCCAAACCAAGCTCTAGAAAGCAAAATGTCTTGTAAATACTGTCCTATCATACAGCTACTACCTTAAAGCCACAATAGTACTGTGGTACTGATATACTATTCATCACTAGTTCAAACTTGAAAATCAAGTATATTTAATGAAATAGAGTCTAGAAGAGTTAAAAACTACCAACCAAGGAGGCAGGAATAGTATAGTCACCTATTCTCTGCGTCAACTTCGCCAGATGTGTCTTTTAATTCAACCTCATTAAGTGATGATTATTTGTATTACAGCATTCACTAGCAGCTACAGGAAAGCAGGGTTGTGCTTACACAGAAAATTTATACTTAAATGGAGAGGAAAAGGTTCCTTCTACACAGAGATAGATAATGTCTAACAGGCAGCTAATGCAAGGCTAGAAACAATGAAACCAGTAGGAGATGAATGCCTAAGGAGGGGTGGATTCACCAACAAGGCAGAAGCAATAGCTGTGGTAGGACAGAGCAGCATGAGCTCTCCATCCTGTGGGACAGCTGCATCCCACTCAGCTGGGCACCTCTGAACATCTGGCCACAGTGCCTTGCTCCAGGTTGCATGGAAAAGAAGTAGTGAAACCAAATCCATTTCAAGATCCAGCCTAGCTCTTAATTGTAAAAGCCCGTCATAATAAGAGAGCCCTTCTTTTTGTGGTAGAATAGAATAAGAACAGTGTACCCCAAACACTGACATAAGAATGAAACAGGAGCGCTAGGACATAGATGTACTTTTTTTCCTCCTGAGGCAGTTGCAGTCAAAATGTTTGGGGCTCTTTTTTGGGGGGGGGCTTTTGTTTGGTTAGGGGGAGGGGAGGCTGGAGGAGTGGGAGCTGTTAATTTGTTTTTTTTAACTAATGCATCTGATCTAGAAGGTTTGAGGCATTAAAAGGTACAGCAAGCCAGTTCCAGATTATTTCCTATGTCACACATAACAAATGATACTCGTTATCAACGAGTAACCCACATCAAACAAACCACTGCAGAAGGACCAGTTCTGGTAAATACAGAAGACATTCACAGACATTCAGACATTACACAGAAAAAAACCAAACCACTCAGGTACTTGATGTGAACTATTCACTGGGGTTTCATGTTCATTGTCCAACCAATGGGTTACTCATTTATCGATATACATTGTGCCAGTTGCACAAAATCTCCTGTAACTATAACTTGGATAAAAACTTTATGACCTGTATCTAACTCATTAAATTCTACCCTTTTATTGATGTAATAATGCCCCATATCACTTGCAAAGTAACACAGTAATCAATGTGACTGACAATGACAGTGTCTTGCTGTGAGTAGAAAAACAATCTTTCCATTGACTTGAAGGGGTTAGGGATTAATAGTTTTCCTAGTAAAATGCAAAAGCACATGGTTTGATCCCTGCCTTCCTGACTCCCTGTGGAACAAGTGACAAATTTTGCCACATGATCTTAATAACTTCATTTTGAAAAGGTACATATAACTGCATGTAGCACTACTGCAATAAGAGTTGCATATGATTATTTATTGACATTTTATGATGTTCTTACCCCATGACTGAAGTGTTACTCAGCTGTGCTGCTCCTGTTTCAAGAGAAGCCTTCTTAAGCAAAATTCAATCTCCAGTTCTCCAGCCAAAAGATAATTATACTCACCATGATCAAAATAGAATGAGGGAATCAGAAAGCTGCTCAACATTGTCATTTGCCTAAAAGGTGAGTCAACTGGTGGGAGATGCTTTTCTGTAAGGAAAACACAGCATGTTTGAAGTTAAGAAAATTAATGGCTGAGGAGCTAAAGCTGGAGCAAATACTTACAAAACTGTGTGAAAGAGACAAAGGCAGATGAACAACACCTGAAAAGGGTCGAGCCATACAATGAAGAATTGGATACCTATTTTAAGGTACAGAAGTTCTGCTTCTACAGTCTCCAATGCATTCAGATACATTTTTCATCCATTGCTGGTCAATCTTATTTGAAGTAGTCAAAGTTGCTTGTTTTCCTTTGGAACTTATCAATTCACCTATGTCAATATGCACATAAGGCATTTATTGAACTGTTACGGAATAATTATTGTTACATAGTTTATTATACTGTATAATCCTTATTATAAGCAACAAGAATGGACAATATTTACAACACAGAACCAATTCCATTATTCTGAAGCCAATTTTGTCCTGAGCTTAAGGAACAATAAAGTTTTTACTCTGAATCCAGCTTACTTAGTATCTACAAAAAAAAGCAAGTAACACATTTACATTGTTAATTTAAAAAAAAAAGTGTTTCTTAGTCTTTGAAATAAATATTGTTCAATTGAGTCAGATAAATTCACATTAAAAAACAAATTAATACAGTTCATGGTATTTTCTTAATTGTTTTTCTATGTGAATACTTTCCGGGTTCCACCCAACATCAGGATCTGGCAAAGATATTGAAATAAAGCCAGGAAGGACACTTTCATGCTCTTTCCAGCTCCCATCAAGCTTCTGGCATGCAACTTGTTCAGCTGTCTCTGGGATGAGAATAAGAAAGTGGCAGTGAAATAAGCATATGCATGACAGCAGTTAATCAAAGTCAGCCCAACGAGGAGACCAATTATGACATTCAAAGCAACAGAAATAAGTGGGAAAGAAAAACACATCCTACCCCAGTGCAGTCATCCTAGGATGTGATCTTTCTGATTTTGCCTATTGTTCTATAACATGAACTGGGATAAGACCTAAGCCTTTGGCTCTTTTGTGCAACAAATGTGTTCATAACTGACATTTGGAAGACACATTAGCAAAGGTCTGTCTTGGATACCTTCATAAAGCTGATTCTGCATGATGTTGAGTGTGTTAGCCACCTTTGAGTTCATCAGAAATCAAAAATATGCAGTGCTGCTTTGGATTAGATGTTCTTAAGAAATGCTACAAGAGCTGAGAATTTGGTTGAAAACAGGTAGTAGTCTGACACAGCTGCTATGTAACAGTTCATTAGTGGTTTCTGACTGCTCCAAGGAAAGTTAGTAGATATTTCTTTGGAATGAACACATCTGGAAACAATAGAATCATTTTAAAAGGCCATGAGAAAAATGAAATCATAAAACATTGTGCATACAGTTGTTCAACACTCTGGACTCTGGTACCAAATACACTTTATGCTCCTTTTCCTGTAAAAATAAGGATACAGGTGAGAGGAGTTACCTCTGTTCTTTTCATTCCTGAATACAATGAGTTTATATTGGAGAAAACAAGTAGCAAAATATTCATTACTTTTTCACTTACAGAAACTCAGCTGTCCAAAAACTGAAGTAAATCCTCTTCAAATTTAGGCTAATTCTTCCGCCCACAAGTCAAGATTGTAGTTTAAAGTCCATTTTCCCCGTTCATGGGAACGGTACAGTGCCCTCCTGCAAGCCATTCTTTACAGAAAAAGCTCATACCAAGAGGAACTGGGTTAATGCCTAAACCCTCTGTGACAGATAAGGTGTTTGGTTTTGTTTTTACATTTCAGTGCTCTAAGAAATTAGATGGACAACTTGGAGAGGGGTGTACAAGACTGTGCGTAGCATACACAAGGCAAGATTGGTGGAAGAAGGCAAGAGGGATTACAAGATGCAGCAGGCCAAAGAGTTGTAGCAGGAAGCATCATAGAGAGCACAGAGTCACTGAATAGTCAGGATGAGCTTGGAGAAAACAGAGAAAGGAGGAGAATGCCTTTCCCTATTAATCACTTTTAATTTACTTTGTTCAAAAAAGTTAATTACTCTGGGTTTTTTTATTGTAGTAAAACCTAGCCTTGAGCTTAAAGGCAGTTGAGTCCAGTTTATGGAAATCATAGGAGGTCTAAGGCATGCCAGTACTGGCCTCAAAGCCTTTTCTTACAGCTTGCAAGGATAACATTCTTCCTTAAAGTGAGAGAAAAACTACAGTGAGAAAACAATTGAGAAGACAGTATTTTTCCTTAGTTTTTCCTGAAGTTAACATTTTCTTTTCTTTTTTTTTCCTTTTTTTTCTTTTTTTCCTTTTTTCAACCTGAAGATTAGCGAAGAGATGGTAACTTCCATGGGAAAGATGTTCTGCTGATGAGGATGGTGATACAGTACAAAGGCCAACTGCATGAGGTTCAACAAGGCTAAGGGCTGGGTCCTGCACTTGGGTCAGGCAAGTGGGTCACCCCAGGCAACACTACAGGCTTGGGGAAGAGTGGCTGGAAAGCTGCCAGGCAGAAAAGGACCAGAGGGTGTTGGTAAACAGCCAGCTGAACATGAGCCAGCAGTGTGCCCAGGTGGCCAAGAAAGCCAATGGCATCCTGGGGTGTATCTGTAGTGTGGCCATCAGGAGTAGGGAAGTGATCATCACCCTGTACTCAGCACTGATGAGGCCACAGCTCAAATACTGTGTTTAGTTTTGGGCGTCTCACTACAGGAAGGACATTGAAGTACTGGAGCATGTCCAAAGAAGGGCAACAAAGCTGGTGAAGTGTTTAGAGAACAAGTCTTCTTGGCTGACAGAACTGGTGTGGTTTAGCCTGGAGAAAAGGAGGCTGAGGGGAGACCTTATTGCTCTTTACAACTACCTGAAAGGAGGTTGTAGCAAGGTGATCTCCTCTCTCAAGTAACAGGTGATAGGACAAGAGAAAATAGGCTCAAGTTGCACTAGGGAAGGTTTAGATAGTATATTGGGAAAAAAATTTCACTGAAAGGGTTGTCAGGCATTGGAATAGGCTGCTCAGGGAAGTGATGGAGTCACCATCCCTGGAGGTGTTTAAAAGACATGTAGATGTTCCTTTTAGGGACATGGTTTAGTGGTGGAGTTGGCAGTGCTAGATTAATGGCTGTACTTAATGATCTTAAAGGTCTTTTCTAACCCAATGATTCCGTGATTCTATGAATTTTATTGTCTTATAAGACATGGGAAAAAAATCGTACATCTAAGTTTGTTAGAACAAACAGAACAAAAACTACTTTTATTCCAAAGCACGTCCCTCAGAGTGTCCACATTTTCTTCAACAGATCTGCTTTAACATAACCAGCAATTTTCATCAGATAAATAAGATTTTTTTGTTTTACTTAAAGAAAACCTTTTGTTTTTCCTTTTTCTCTGCCAGGGTTCATAGAATAATTTAGGTTATAAGAGACCTCTGGAGTTCATCTGATTCAACCCCCTGTTCAAACCAGGTTACTGAGGACCATGTCCAGTTGAGTTCTGAATACTCCCAAGGACAGATATTTCACCTCCTTCTCAGGGGAACTTGTTCTAGTATTTCACTACCCTTGCTGTGAATATTATTTCTTTTTTCTAATAACTAACAATTTCATTTGTTGCCACTTGTGTCTTGCTGAACAAAGCCAGCTCTCTCACCCTCCCCTTTTGCTTCATGCGCTCCAGTTCTCTGATGATTCTGGTGGTCCCCTGCTGGGCTTGCTCCAGTATGTCAATGCACAGCCACACTTGTCTCATGTCCTCTGTGTCTCCTAGGAATCTCAGGTTCCTATTTGCATAGTTGTCACATAACCTTAAAGAAAAAAAAAAACAAAAACAAAAACAAAATAAACAGGAGTTAATATTCATAATTTTAAGTAGGCATTCTGGTGAAAGATCCTAACATTTTACTTTACCAGGGTCTTCGAACTCTACTGGTTCTCTTCCTGAAGAGCTTGGATTTGGTCTTGTGAAAAATGATTGGGCAAAGATTCAGAATGTCTTACAAGTGTCCTTAGAACATAATAACTACATTTATAGCATTCTTGCCTGTATTACTGGGCCTATTCTACCATGACCTGGCATGATGAATAATGAATTGGTTATCTTTACGTCTCAGTCCAATGTCACGTCTTAATAATCTGATTTTTAAGGAAAAAAGAATTGGCTCAATATGAGTAATAAATAAAATCAATACTTGCATTTGCTTCACTTACAAATAACTTTGGGCTGAAACCAAACTATTTAAACTGTTGTTTAAAAAGGCCAGCTAACCAATATTTATTATAGCCAAGGGACTCTGAGTTTACATAATACCAAGACACATGAGGACTTTAGAAAGAAACTTTTTTGAAAGAAAGGCCTTCTGGGGAAAGGGTTATGCTGTCCTCATCATAGAGGGTAAAAGAAAGAGAAAGTCCCTATTATTCATTAAAATAGTTAAGCATCCATTACAATGTATTTTTAAAACATTTTTATTGTGTGAAATTCCTGTATCAGAGAAGACACATATTTTGTTTGCTTATTTAATTTTGCATGTCATAGAATAAATAAATTCTCCCAGAGTTAATTAACAAACAAAACTATGCTATCTGTAGCAAAACTAATGGATCCAAGTGGTGTTCATGTAAATGTCTGACCTCCTCCCACAACTGTAACTAGCATTTCTTATCAAGATTAATCGAATCACTTCCTCAGACCTTATTCTCAAGGTAAATGACCGTAAAATTTTCTTTTTAGCATGGTAAGAGAATAGAGGAATTAAAACAGTTTCTAAATCTGAAGACAGGACACCAAAAGTACTCAGCATTCTGTTTTCATCACTGGATAAGATATTTTCTTATCTTGCTATGGTTTTTTCTTCTATGACACTGAAAGGCTGAAAAAATTTTTAGGAGACTGCTTCCCAGTTTACTCAAATCCAGTGTTCATTTCAGCAGGTATGGGCAATGTATGCCAGCAATAAACCAGCCATTGAGATCTCTATAATTCTTATCACCCTTAACAATTTGGTGTAATAACAGCACACTTTATATGCGTGGATACACGCATCCATTTGATATGAATATCAGTGTGATTTTATACATATTTCATCTTTAGCCAGCTAATGATTCACTCTTCAAATGGTAACCCTGTGATTATGAGTCTGTGTTTACCCTGTGTGCCTGAATACAAATACATACAAAGCCTTGAAGCCATCTGCAAAATGGCCACCTTCAAAATTGCGTGTTTTTGGAGTGCGCCCACCCCAGCCTTTCCCATTTGGGCCTATTAGTAGCATTAATGGCAACATCCAAATCCATACTTCAGAAATCAAGATTTTGATAAAGGGCCATAACTGAGGATTTATTCAAAGTATAGTGTTAGGTTAGCAATGGAAATACTTCAATTCCTTATGAAGAGTGCTTGCAGTGCAAAAAAAGTTTTTGCTTTGATCAGACAGGAAAGGTATTTTGCCGATGGTTAATTTATCCTGAACACAGTTATTTTATTCCCCATGTCTGTCTACTTGCACCTACTTTATACTGGTGCAACTCTCTCTGTGTAACAAACAATAACATCACACTGGCATATAGGGTACCTAGGGCACAGGATTTTTATGTAAAAGTTGTTTACTTTCTATACATTTTCCTACCACCAGATAACAAAGGGACCTTGGTAGGGGCTGGACTGAAGTTACAGAAAGCCTACTACTCCAGTAGAAACACAGATGTGCAGACTTAACTTGGGTTACTGCTTTTGAAAGAGAAGTAACTTACCATGAGGCGGTGGAAGGAAGAACTTGCACACACAGGCAGTTACCGAGGGGGAGCTTGGTCTGTGTTAACATCGCTGCTTTCCACTACCAGTCTGTGAGTTTGCACCATTGACCTCTGGGAGTGAATCAGCCCTTTCCTCTTGAAGACACTACAAGTTGTCATGTGGCAGTTCCACTTAAAAACATTAGTAAGAAGAATGTTAAGAGGGAGAGGCACACTACTTGATATAAAACACTCAAGGATTTTTTTCAGCCACAATGAAGAATAATTTGCAGTTTATGAGCAAGAATTTTCCAAAAATTAAGAGTTCCAACCCTCTCCCAGCAACAAAAAACACAGCAATCAGGGCTGGCAGCTGACATGCTAAATTTCAGCTGGGTAAAATTGGAAATGCCTCACATGTGGGAGCTTAGGAATTGAATTTGTCTAGCAAAAATGCAACAATTCTGCATAAAAACACTTCTGTTCTAAGAGGTTTTAAAGTCTCTCACTGCCACAGATGTTTATTTCAGTCTTCATAAACTACAATGAACTATTTTTTTTGTTCAAGGCTTGTATTAATATCTTGTTACAAAAAACCTAATTGTTCTAAAGTAATTATTTTTCTTTGCAATTACATCTTCTGTTAAGATTAGGTAAATGTCTGAACTAAAAGTACCTTCCATCTTCATACATTTCTTGTTGAAATCAGGGTAAATGCCTAGCTACATCTGACATTCACAGGAAATGGTTACTGACACTAGTCACTGGAAATCAGCAAAAAATGCAGGTGATCAGCTTTCAAGCACAAATCCAAAGCAGTGTATTAGAACCATCCACACATGTGCATTTCACACTTGCCAAACAGAAATGCTTAATAGATAATACTGGTTTATAACAAGCATATTTTCAAACTTTTAACAAGCCATTGCCAACAATGGTGGGTAAACAATAATTTAAACTTAAAAATAGTGAGTAGCATTGTCTTTTGAAAGAAGTTAAGAGCTAAAACACAGTTTAGTAACTTTAGTTCTAACTAGAATTGCCTGCCTGCTGTTTATGATTTTCATATTCCAAGAGTTTTTCTGTAATGAAGCCACAAAACCACCAGGCATTTACCCCATTGGCTTTTCTGCAGTTCAGACCCACCAAGGAGCACGTTCAGGAAATACGTTGTTCCTCTTTTGACATCATCACCATATAAGGAAGAAGAATTTGGTCATAGCTGAATGCCTCTGCAAGTCACATTCCTTTGTGACTGCAGTCAGAGCACCATATGCAATCTGGGAACTTCTCATTCAGGTCAAATTATAGTACAGAGGAATATATTCTGTAGAGGGACCTTCCTGTGGATCAACTCTATGTATACCTTTGCACAGCTCCTCCTCTTACCTACAGTATTTCAGCTGGATACTCCACATCATGCCTGGTTTTGTCTACATCTTTCAAAGGCATATGGCCTTTTTATGAAACAAGAGAAAGATTGGTTCCAACTGGTAATGATGCTCACTACAGAATACAGCCTTATTTCTCATTTGAATTTCTTTGACCAGTCTCTCTCTAGTTCAAGGATCTCTGTTCCTCCACAACTTTAACTTAACTTGAGCACCTCACAGTTTTGTTGTGAATGACTGGAATGAATGATGGAGCATTTCAAATGTCTTTCTGTAAAATGTTTTCCAGTTCTAAGTTTATTTTTATCTTATTCTGATATTTTTGTATTCTTCGCTATCATGCTAACCTAAGATAGCATCTGATGCCAATCTTCCCAGCTTTGTAGAACAACAAAATCCCACAGCCCTTCCGACTGCTGCTCCTGTTCCCTGTTTATAAAAATCAAGAACTGCAGTAACCATTATAGTCTCACTGCAAATGAAGTTTCAACATTTTTCTCAATACAATGCCATAATCTCTTTTAGCATTCACACCCTACAGAATTTGCATGCTATATTGATCTTTCCACTCTCTGAACCACAGCTCTTACAAGAAATGATGAATTCACTGGGTCACATGTAAAAACCAAACAAAAAACATGTCAGTGAAGGTTTGAAGAAAGTTTACTCTTCATGCACTGAGCTTGGTAACTATCAATTATGAAACACTAAGGGCTATTAAAGAGTCATTTTCTGCAACATAAGAATCTTGCATTTTGTCATTGTTCTGTGTAGAAGGTAGGTCAGCTTTATTTATTTAGAAGGTAAAAATTTGAACCAGGACTATGAAACAAATTACTAGAGCTCATAGTTTTGCATTACAGTAAGGCCTCCTTCCAAAAGCTCACCTTGTAAGTTATAATTCATTTATTTTGGGATACAAATCACACGATCTCTTCCAAAGCTCTCCACAAGGCTACAAATATCTTGATACTATGGTCAACTAGAAGACAAACTACAGCAATGGTATTTTAAAAAGAAACCAAAATCACCACTATAAGTTGACAATTCCCTTCCCTTTAATTTTTAGCAATAGGAATAGAATTAATAACTTCTAATCAGTCCCGTATTCTGTTGCCTTGAGTAGTGCAGGTGTCCAAAATGCAGACAAGCAAGTTCATACATGCTTTCAGAGGTCATGGGTTTTGGGATTGTTTCTTTTTTCTTCTTTCTAGTAATCTACAAGACTCCTGGCTATAAATTGTTCCTTCTAGCAACCACATGCCATGATTTTGCTCGCTATTTTTATTCATAAATACCAGCTGCTTCACAGTGCCTGAAGGTAACAGAAAAAATATGTATATGTGTTTTAACCATATGGTAAAAACTGATGAAGGCCTTTTATGTAGGATAATCCATACACCCAGGGTAAAATTCACTCTTTAAGGCCAGGCTAAAAGGCCTGTTCTCCACTTGAACCTTCAAGGACCAACATCATTTCAAGTTTGTGCCAAATCCAAATGTGTAAGTTTGCATTACTCCCATCAAGTCAGCAGAGTAAGACCCATTTCCAACAGTGTGGATTTTCTGACCAAGCAGTAAGTAAGCTTTTATAAGCCTTCTGTAGTGGGATAGATTTTACCACTTCTCTTAAAGCTAGAAAAGCATAGGTTCCCTTCTAACAACCATAAGTCCTGGTACACTCTAGTTTCAAGCGTTCTGTTGCCATCATCGTTAAACAAATAAGGTTTTCTCCATTATTATCTAGTTCTAAATTTTAACATATAGAAAAAAATGAAAATTGGGATGAGATAGCTGCAAAAATAATGTATTCAAATGCCATGTTTTAATCGTCTAAGGTATTAAATAAAATCAAGAATGTTAAGTGCTAGCACATAACCAAGTGCAGAAAGCTTTACTTCAGCAAATACTAAGTTTGCACACAGTAACAAGTTTTGTACCTCTTAACCACAGTAGTGCAAAACACAGAATTAGAGGACACATCAGAATAAAATACATTATTAAAACAGAGAGGGAATTGGGGTTGACAGAAGAGTAACAGCAAAAGAAGGTGGAAAAGAGTCATGGATGGGTTTATCATGGGGTACTATCAGGATCCTAAGCTAAGCTAATTCCAGGAAACCGTATTTATTTTCTAGAGGTTACAGACTATTCTATGTGGCCCTTTTCTTTCCAGGATGACCTGCCAATTCAGTTAATGGATTATTTTTAATTTGTGACATTTCTGTTACATAGCAATAGAACAGGCTTTGAGGTTTTTTGTTGGTTTTTGTTATTTTGGTGTTTTTTAAGACTGTATACATTTGAGATTGTTCTTTCATATCAGTCTATCAGTCTCCCATTTTATCCTTTACTACTACTTTCAGGTATGAAACATTTTCTTATTAATATAGCCAGCAAATTCTCTGGCATAAGAGAAAAGGACTGTCAAGTTCTATGAAATCTTGAACACTCATTTCTGATGCAACTTAATTAAAAAATTGGACATGGAGAAAAATACCTTTATATCATCAGGACACAATGTCTTCAAGTTTTGCTGTTGCCTTAAACAGAAAAAAAATCTTAAATATGGGACAAAGTTGAACCTATTTAGAAAGTTAATTCTCACAGAACTCCTCAGTGTTCCAGAGTAGAAATAATCTCTTAAAATGACACCAAACTAAATTTCCTCAAGTGATTAAATGAAAGTTAACAGTGGACTTTCTCCTAACTAGATTCTCAGTGAATATGAAGCTAATTCAAACCACTATTTATCTATTCCATGTATTACAAAAGAAAAAAAAAAAAAAGAGTTTTGCTTACATATAAAATGGCCTTAATCACATCCTAAACAGTAATAAAATCTAATAGCAATGAAAGTCTCCTTACCTTTGGCTTAACAGGAAAACTTTTCTCAAAGATGTTAACTATTCTTTCTTTGCCATTGTACACACACCATTAAGTTAAACCAAAGTATTGCAAAACCCCACTGCGTGTGCTTGTCTGAGCAGGGAGGGCACCATCTTTAATTCCAAAAAGCTTCCCTTATGTGTTATATTTTGACTTTGCTCTCTAATGACAATATTAAGAGGCCTAGCAGGTTTGTCCAGGTAACTCTGACAACTGAAGTAAGTAACCTGAAAGTCCGTACAATGATATTCTTTATACTCCAGGAAACATTCCAACACTGAAAAAGATACTATTTGATCTTCCTCACTGATTTTTGTTGAACTGACTTTCAGTATGCAAACCTTGGTTGTATAGCATGTATCTTTTTCCCAGCTGCCAGCAGAGAAAGAATGACAGGATCTGAAAAATCATGTTGTATTATTTCTGCCAGAGGCTATGCATCTGTCCTCTGCACAAAATAACCAGACTAACCAACCACTTGGCTGATCAAGCACTATGGCATCCAGCTCATTCTTCCATATCTGTGTTAGCCTGCAATCCCAACAAGGATAATCATGTGGCTTTGTCACTGAAGAAAACAGATGAAATTCAATAGAAACATATGTTGTGGTTAAGATACTCTCTCTCTTTTCACACATCTCTATATTTGTATCTACACATGTGTATACAAACAAATACCTCAGTATGTCTTGAATGTGAGCAACATTGGAGAAAAAAAAGATAATGCCTCTCACTTGTCACTTCATTATCAAAAAGATGTTTACAGTACAGGCAGAGGTTTTTTAAAACAGCTCTCTGTATTTCTCATTATATGATTCCTACTAAATAACACTTAGCACTAGAACTCTACGAAACTCATCCTGCAAGCCAGAAAGGATCATTAACAAACTCACCTTTTAATTGTAAGTCAGGACAAAACAAAACAAAAACCAACAAGCCAGCCAACAGCAGCTAGGTATCTCTTTCTTAAAAAGAGAAAATGGAGAGCAGAAAGGACCATGTTTCAAAAGTTGTACTCAGAAAAATATACACTCCACAACTGTCTGCACAAAAGAAAGCTTAAAGAAGTCTGTAATTAAATGCTATACTGTTCCTGCTTTTTTAGTTGGGCAAAAGGTCAGAGTAAATGTAAATAAGCATGTCACATATGAATGGCAGGTCTGGATGGTATCTAGTTCTGAGGAAGACCAATACAGTCCTGCTTGTTCAGCAGAACCCTGCAAAGGGAAGATTTTTATTCTTTAACACATATTTACAGAGAATGTTCAATCGTACCAAACAGGACAGAAGAGGAAAAAGAAATCCCTCAGCAACCACTGAAGGTTTCAACAATATTCCAATCTTTCAAATAAGTCATTCTAATGCACAAGACATCAAGACCTGTTCAGCAGTGTCAGGAAAAGATCAAGTACTGACTCCTGCAGTGAAACCGCAATGCCCTTTTTCTGCACTTACAAAATGACTTTTCCAGGAACAAGATTCACCCCTGAACATAAGAGGGCATCTGCCAACACTGACTGCCGCAGAAAGAAGGTCCAAGTGGCTTGAAAATCTACCAAGGCAAGAACACGCTAAACCAGCTGTTCCCATAGCAGCCTGTTCTCACAGAAGTCTATGAGACATTTTGCACTGCACCCATTAAATTAATCCCAGAGCATTAGCAGTGAGGGCTGTTATCCCATTGGGAATGACATCCTCTAATTAGTGCAAGGTCAACAGGCTCACAGAGAGGCTGTAATAGAGCTTAGACATGCTCAAGTGTAATAACCATCAATCTGCAGATTCAGCTTTATATCTTCAGGCTGGTTTGAAAACACTCATGGCAACAGAAACAAGGGAAAAAACTAAAGCATCAAGAAACTTACCACTTTCCAAATGTACTTTTCTGTCCTCCTCCAATTTAAAAGTGCTATTGATCAAAAAAAATTCAGCAGCTCTTGGATAAATGAAAGTCAGTTCAAAAACAAGAAATGGTGATACTCAGTTCTTTGAACAAGCTTAAACTTGCAGCTTTTATGCAACCAGCTCTTTAGCAAAGAACACTTAAGACCCACACTACTGAAAATACTAAATTCCTTTAGTATTTTGTCTGCACTGAGTTGAAGTTTTAATGTTCACCCACCACCCCTCACTCACTGCAGAATTGGTATGTCTCTAGTAAAACAGCAAGCTTCTCTTTTGCTCTTGGTTTGCAGTGAAGCCTGTAACAAATATGTCTTTTTGATTATTTCCCAGTTTGTGCATCAATACCATGGATGGTGTTAGAATGGTTCTGTGAACATTTTGCAAATGAAGAGTTACCAGATGCAGCTTCATTGTGTCATACTGAAAACAAGGCAGCTTTCCTTGCTACCACAATTATTTATCATTTTAACTTGAAATACTGAAGAATCGCAGCCTTTATGTCACATCAGTAGCAAACAAGGTTTAATCTCTTTGATCCATATTGCTCATCATGGAAGCATTAGAGAAAACAAAATATAGACCAATGGAGAGATGAGGTCAACAATGAAGTGTGTATTATTGTCATCTGGGACAATTATTAAGAGAAAAATGTAACTCGGAGCAACTTGCTTTCTTAATTTCAGTTCAGAATTTCAGTTGCTTCCATGTCACTTAAGCTTGTACTGGTTTTCCTCTTTTTTGAGGAGAAATAATTCTGATTATATTTGCCATCATATATCACTTTGTCAGTACAACAAAGATCCTCCTACAAATAATTGCCATGCTCTGCTTCCAGATCTGGCAGAAATTCTTTCAGCAGGCCTCACACTTATATTACCACTTGGTGTTCCATAGATAAAAGTGTAGAGAAATAGAGATAGAAGCATATAAAAGTAGAGCAGTCACAAGGAATTGCAACTACCTTTACCCTCTCTCTAACTATATCGTAATAGCAGTTTCTACTCAATATGGAAAACTCTCAGGGTTTCTGGAGCTGCAGCTGCTCCAGCCTTCACAGCTCTAGTTAAGAAACAAAGGTTTACTGGTTTTGGTTGGGATGGAGCTAACTTTGTTTACAGCAACCCATATAGCACTGCATTTTGGATTTGTGACTAAAACATTCACAATTTATTGTTAACATACCAATGTTCTGGCTGTTGCTGGACAATGCTTGCACAATATCAAGGCTCTCTCTGTTTCTCAGCAAGTAGGCTGTTGACTGGAAGCTGTGACATGAAAAAGAGCAGTCAGAAGCATAAAGCAATGGTGAACTAGGACACTACTTCATACTACAGCAACTGTTGCTTTCAGCTCCACAAATATGAGGAGGGAGGAGAAGAAAAAAAAAAAGAAAAGAAACCAAACACCCACACTCCTAAACCCCCAGACCACAAAAACATGCTCCAGAGATAGTAAAAATAGCAAGCTCACCAAAAAGCATGCTCAGAAAACCCAAAAAATGTCTGTGAAAGAGATCCAGCATCTGCCACAGTGAGAAAGCAGCTGAGAGCCCAAAGAGAACCCAAGTCATGGAGACCCACAAAGATCGCTAGAGTCCAGGTAAACCCTCAGTATGAAACGTCAAGACCATCAGGCCCAAGACAAATAATCCCAAAGCAGCCACCTTTAAGGCAGACAACCACATGGCAGACAATGCCACCTTTTCTAATGAGAAAAGCAAGAGGAAGAACATTATTACTCTACACGATTTCTTCTTACACGAACAAGGTTCGATATTTTGTGTGCACAAGACTATTCTAGATGAACATTCCACACAATAAAGTGGTGGCATTTGTCTTGGCTCCAACTCCATTGCCCAAGCAATCCAGTCCCAAAGTTCAGGGTCTCAGTTCGTCTTTTGCTCCTTTTGCTTCTTTAACTGGAGGGCAAGTGGTCTTTTCTTCAGATGGTTGCCTCCTAAGCCTTGGTTGGTTCAGAGCTGTTGTCATAGCTTTCACTGGGTTCTTACCTGCATTTGTGGTAATGTACAAACCCAGACAGCCAGTATACGCCAGCAACTTTCTTGTATGCAGTGGAATATAAAATGGAATTTGGCCTAAATGGGAACATGCTAACCCTTCAAATACTGCCTATTCAATTTATAATCTTATTTTATTCTTTCCCTTTATTTTTATTATTTCTTCGAATGCTTCTGTACTTTGCAATTTTATATAGACAGAATTAATTAAAACATATTAACAGTTATTCTAAAGCAATGGTTTGAAACTTGTGAGCTACACTTCCCAGAAAGGCTCATAGACTACCCTTAAAGAATCCTCAGAATATAACTAAACAATAACAAGATTACAGGCTGACTAATGCTTACTAAAACAAACCAACCAAAACCATGCTTCCCCTCCCCAAAAAAAAACAACAAACCAAACCTCTACCCACCTGCAGTAGTCTGCAAACAAACAAGAAAAAGAGATTGTACGCCCCTATTATACGAGCCCTGACCAAAAGCAGAAACTCCATTGTCACAGAACACTCTCTAGCTCCTTCTCTCATAGTTTTCATGGCTGACTGATGAAACTGTAAACTGCAATGCTTCCCTCGGCACAGTCAAGTTCAGAAAATTTTCAGCCTGAAACAATAACAGAATATTTTATGAGAAAAGGAAGAAAAAGATACAAGAGCAGAATGTACTATGAGCACATACTTTATTAAAATTGCACATGGAGATTGAGCAGACATTGAAAATTCCAGAGAAACCATGAAATGCATAATTCATACTGCATAAAATCCTCTTCCATGCTGGAATTCTTCATGTTAGTGGTGTTCTCCCTGGGGACATACACAGGCACAAATCTCTGGGTTTTAGCGGGCAGGCCTTCTTTAATCTGTACTGATCATTCTGTAAGCCACTGGCTAAAAAGCTTCTAGTTTACATTTTTGTCTTTATTTGGCAAGTTAAAATAAGTCTGTTTCTTTGGAAACCCCCATTGTGTCACATTTCAGAAAACAGTGAGTTAACCCTTCTCTGCCAAAGTAGAAGGCTCTGTCTAGAGAAGACAGCCCACACTCTGCAGGCTCTCAGTACAGTCAGATCCATTTCTCCACACGCAGCCAGATCTTTCTTCAAGTTCACATTGATCAACATCAATGAAGTCTTCCAGGGTTAATGTTACAAAATCCATGTGAACGGCACCTACTTCCTTAGCATTAGTTAGAAGATCTACAGACAGGTAGGATAATAACCAAGCCAAAAATGGGTAAAGAGGCTGAATTTTCTTTCATTAGTTACACGGCTATGTAGAAAGTCTGAAAAGAGTTGTTCCAAGTTACATACAGGTGAAAAAAATCAATTAAGTACTTCTAAATTAAGAGATGAGTTTGCTTGTTTCAAACTGTCTAATGTAGGATTGGTCTAGATAGAACACAATTTTCAGTTCACTGCTAATATTCAGCAAATCCTCAAACCAAAGATAAAGCAACTGTTTGAGTGAGAGAAGATCAATGAGTCTCCCATGAAGACACATCTTTAAGTATGAAAAGTGAACGATCAGGACATTTGTGTGTCATTTTTCAAGTACATTAAAGATATGGAAGGAAGCTTTTTATCTACCAGAAAACCACTGATAGAAAAATATTCATTTCTTTTTGCACATCGTTTAGACAGAACGTGCTGCTTTTAATTTGCATTTCTATCCCAACTATGATTATAGAAAAGGCACAATATTCTTTTGAAACAATTACATGTTACAAGATGTGGTCTTTTACTGTCAGTGCTTGAACGAGGCTATCCTGGAATTCTCCACCATCAACTCACTATCTTAAAATACACTTTTTTCCAGCACATGAAGTATTTGAAAAGATATCCTCACAACATGAATGAAGGATATCTCTGAACCAAAAGCTTGTATGAAAAGGAAAGCAGCTATAGTTGTTTTAATAGTAGGTAAGAATTCTGTACCTTGTCTCTACATAAGATTGACTGTTATGAGACTTCTTCCTTGTACAGAGAGAAAAATGACCAAACTGCTATTCAGTAAAATAGCCAAGAATGTTTCCAAAGAACAACCTTAAATCTCTAATGTTCTTTGCAAAGCCATTTCACTGTGGAGCTCAGAAGTGTTCATGTATTTAAAAATACTCACAGAAAAAGAGTAAAAACTATGAAGAATCACTGCCATTCTGAGTGTCTCTAACTACCAAGTAAGGCAAACAGGTTTTCAGTTTTCTGAAAGCAGCAGCATTTTTCCTTGAAGAAAAAATGAACAAAGAAGTTATTTATAACTGTCTCAAATGAGAAGTGTCAATAATTCTTCACATTTTGCACTGTATTTCTGATGTTGACTCTGATGGCATGTTTATTGCTCTGCTGTCACATAGTATGATAGGAAATTTTTGCTCATATATTTATAACACTGGATCTTTCAGACTGTATTCTAGTTTAAATATAAACTATAATAGTTCTAAACTTTTTCCTAGTGGAAAATTATGCTTAAACATAATCTTGTCTCATGATTGTCTTCATTGTCTGGAAACAATTGAATCAAATTATCAAAATATTGTTTTTCACAGGTGGTAGATGAACTATAAACAAGGCAGAATTCAGTGAGACATAAGCAAACCTGCCAACAACCTTCTGTGGACTATCTGGCTGCAGTGGGCAACTCATTTGAACCCAGTGTTTAAGGGTCAAGGAGGAGTCTCTTCTGCTTCCGCTTAAGCCTTTGAGAAAGCTGTTGATGAAATCAAATTAATAGTACAAAAGCCTAAACATTTTCTCTCTCTGAGAAGCACAACTGAAATCAGAGAAATGTTTCTATGTTGGAGGAATGGATTTGTCCTCCTGAAAAAAACTTCCATGATTTATAATAAACAAAATGCACCAACAATGTTTGGGGAATATTATTAACACACAGATACTAGCATCTCATCACAATTATTGCAACAAACATTACAAATTCATTACAGAAATAATTGATTTAGACCACAAAAAAATCAGACACAGGTAATCTGGGTGGAAAGCCTGGAGATCTGCAGGTGCTCAGCAAAAACTGAAAACTCACAGCTCAGACTGCGAGTCTTTTACTTGCAACCATAACTGCTGTTACAAGATTCAAATAAGTGGATATGGCCAAAAATGTTTATATTCTTCTCATACAGTGCAATTTAGACTGATGAATATAGGACTCCACAGACAAAACAGCTTTGTTTGCAGAGGATAAAAGCAAGATTTAGGCACTATTTCAACCCCACTGAAGTTTATACTGAAGCCGATTCTTTTTTCTCCTTTTATACACAGACAGGTAACATTCTGACTACAATCATACTTCAAAGCATTGTGTATTTGGATTTTAACATGAAGGTTGGGTGACAGTCCTTACACTGAATCCAAGGCTCCTTGAGTTTTATGGCATATAAAAATCTCTGTATTCTCCGTTTTAAGTTGGAGCCATTTACTGTCTAAGAATTCCAGATGTGGCTTTAAAGCAGTGTTTTCTAACTTTCAGTATAGTTGCCTTCCCCCTTCAACTTCAAAATGGTATCAAGATGAGATTTCTAGGACAAACAGCTCTGGAAATGTTGAAGGCATGATGCTGGCTCATGCATATATATATACTCTCCCATAAAGAAGAAAAAAGTTATTTTAATAAAGACTAAATAATGAAAAGGGATACAGGTAAAAAAAAAATCCTAATACCACAAGAGCAGACACAGAGCTCACAGAAGACACAAAGAAAACCCTTCAATGGACACTTCAAAAGCACAGTAAAAATCCAGCTATACTCATAATCAAAAAGTTTTTTTGTGAAATGAGAAAGCAAATTCAAAAAAGGCTCTGCTATTTCAGCCCTCAGGCTTTCTTCAAGGTAAAACAACACAACTGAGCAGAAACCTCAGCACAGTCTTCCTTTAAATCGCATGTTTACCTGACACCTGTTTGGCTGCTGGTAAGGAACTCTCATATCCAATGAACTGGCCATTGAAGGCTTTAAATATACCTGTGGCAATCTAGCTTCTGAGCTCCATCTTGTAAAAAAACCTCTAAACATGAAAAAATGGAACTAGAGTCACTCTCCTCTTTAATAGCATCTAAGTCAGGCATTTTGGTAAGCAAGTTTCCAAGACCAATTCATAAAGAACAACTCTGAGCTATCAGTTGCTTTTCTTCTGGCATTTAATTCGGCCAACTCACTCTAGGCTGAAGTCCCCATTATTTTACAGTTGGCGGTGAACGATTCTGTGTCAGGTTTGAGGAGCAGAATATCATTACCACACATTTCTTACTAGTGTTCAAGCACCACAGCAAATCCCATTCCTATAGATGGATAAACAGGCATACATGCAAAGTTCAATGAAGATTCAGTTTTCATGTTATTTTTTTCCTGTGTTTTCTCCTGTATTAAGTGAAGGAATAGCTCTTCCCTTTTCCTGTCTTTGGAGATGGTGCTATAGATGCAGTAAAACTATCTTCTGACTCACAGGGAAGCAGAGATGAAAGCTTTTCTCTGTGTTCCTACAGTGCCTAGCACAAAAGCTTAAAGGTTCATGACCAGACATACAACAGATGCTATGTGTGCAAATACTGAAAGTGACACATAGATGCACTTATTTTTGAAGTTATCAGTGTTTACAGGGAAACGGGGTAAAACACTGATTAGCACTTTTAATCTGTCAGGAAGGGAAAAGGATCTGGACTACTCTGTCAGTACTGGGTCAGGATGCTCAAAGTAACTTTTATTCTTTTTGTGGCATGAAAACACAGCAAGTTTAACCTGCGTGACTCACCTGTGGAACTTTTTGAAATTAAGGAAATATGAAATGCAAGGGACGTCCAAACTCAACCCAATTACTGGCTACACAGCTCATGGTACTCCTGATCTATTTCCATCACCACTATCACCACCACGCCAAGACATCTGCTCATTTCCTCCCCCTCCTGACTTCTACTGAATTATTCCAGATATAAAGGCTTGGTTAGCTCTAAACTGCATCTAAAACCACCTGTGACAGTCTACATAAGGTAGATCAATGTAGAGGCAGGAGGAACATTTTTCGACATATTTTATCTTAATGCACACAGTAAAACTCCTCTTGACTGTTGAAACAAAATGACCTTTAGAAAAAGGACATACTTGGAAGAGTGATTTTGCTGTTCTTTGTAAGAAAAGAACATATCTACATAACTGCTTACATTCTTGATTCATGTACATATCAGTATTTTTCCAGTAAAAAAAAGTTGTTTTAGGAACTGAAGAAATGAGACAATGGAGCATGGAAAACACATGAACTTGGAGAGCTCAGTGCCTGTTCCAAGACTCATACACAGTTTTCTCCCAAACCCAACAGACTGCCTTTCTGGGCAAAGATGTGCCCAGCAGTGCAGGCAGGAGCATCTTTTCCCAGCTGGAAAGTTAGGTCCTACTTGTCCTCATATCCATCACATGGTTCAGGAGTATTATTACTTTTGTATGGCATGTTCCCCAGGCCATCGCTCCTTGGTGACAGAGCAGGTGTGGGAAGACAGGTGATGGGTGCAACAACCATTACCTCATTAGTCCTGTTGCTGTCTCCTGGAAGACACCCAACTGTTGTATCAGAAAATCTTCAAATCCCATAGCACCCTTAATGAAGTTGAACCTACTGAATGTTAAATACAGAATGTCAGGACCAGTCAACTGACAATGCTACCCACCGAGATAAGGCAGAGAAAAGCTAAAGAAAGAGAGAGACTGGCAAATTACTAATTTCTGGGGTAGCCCTTTCCTTTAAGTGTAGCTTCCTTAAGTAAGGCAGTTGCAGACAAGAGGAAAAACTTTGAACTCTACAGCGAAAACTCATATGATACAGGAAAATATTGTTGTGTAGAGCAAGTCCTGCTCACAAATCACACAGATGCTCCTGTTCTTAATCAGCCTTATACTGGGAATGTCATGGCTGTTGGCTTCAAGTTAGAAAAATCCTGAAGCTTCTTTAATATAGACCATTGCAAGGAATGCTTTCCAGAAGCATGGTAACAACAGGGCCTCAGCATCAAACCAGCTAAGTATGAAAACTAGATCTGCTTGTTATCACTGCATTAATTTGCTTGAAGCCTTTCCTGCTTCTAGATTAACTTTACAGGATGATTCACATTCATGTGCACCACTCCCGCCTATCTTCTGGACTTCATACAGCACATACAACATTTTTTAAAACACAAACATCTGTAGACTTTCACCTGTGTTTGCTATTCTGCCAAAATGTTTTCATTGTCTTTCACCATAGCTAGCAGAAGAATCAAACCTGACAGCAAAGAGTCCAAACTCCAACTTCCAACAGCAAATCCCAATTAGGCAGCTGATAACTCTTGTTCACCTTCACAGTTAATCTTGAAGTTTTGCATTAACAGCTGCACACAGATAAACTGACTCTTTCTTCTCGATTTCTCATATCCTACATATTGATACAATCCAAAAAGAAAGCCAAGTTTGAAGAAAATCTGTTAAACAATTCTGAAGAAACAAGCTTTACACTACCAAAGCACAGTCTCAAGTAACTGTGGTTTGCTAATAAACATATATTGTTTTTTCCCAGTTCTGTCTTACTTTCTATCAGAGGTAAGAATCCCACTAAAAGATACCTTCTGCATCTCTTCAAAGAGACAGAGGAAGAAAAGAGAAGGAAGTAATTCTCAAAGCATTTGTCTTAAATACTACTGTGAATAAGTAAACAAAGTTTGCAAGCAGCATTCGTCCCATTCATTAAGCAGGTTCACCAACCACAACCTTCTCCCCATCCAAAAAAAATCTAGATGAACATATGCTTCATCCAGGCTCAGTAGCAGGCTAGTATCAACATTACAAAACCAATTTTGAGCTGGTTCTTCCTATATACACTGTTTAACAGCAGAAAAGTAAGTTTCTGTGAGAAGGGTAAGAGACAGTTTCTAGCTTATAGGCTAAGAGGGGTTACGACTGTTCCACTGTACCTGCAAATGCTTGAGAAGATCCCAACAGGTCAGTATTACTTTACACTTAAAGAAGTGTTTTAACTGTTCTTTTTTGATGTTTTTCTTTAGCAGTTAATGTTTCACATATTGAATTAACAAACCTCAGGATTTTTGAAGAATCCTAGAAGAACAACATATGCTTTGTCTTTCAAGCAAGAAAAGCTGAATCAAGAGATTACTCTCTGGAGACCTTGAAAAATAGCCAGAAAATTAACCGCATTTGTACCACAGGAAATGCCAAGATGCAAGAATTTTTTTTATTGCAATAATTAAACATGAATTAAAAGCCATACGTTTTTAAGTTGTAGCAGGCTGAAGAAGTATACCTTGAATCAAAAACTGGCAAGTTATATCAAATGAAATAAAACATTCCCTACTGACACTTACGGCAACAAGCACACACACAAAAAAATCTGTATTAGTTATCAATTCAAAGTGAAAAGTAGATATTTTCTTTTATTCATTATTTGGCCATCTTTACAGGTCCACAGCAGAACAGAATCACTGGACAACTCAATGAACTCCAAAAATAAACAAAGAAAGCAAAAAAGTTTAATTATGCTAAATAAAAATCTCTGCTTTTTGATTACATATAGTGAGAAATTAATGTTAAGTGCTTTTGGAGATGATGATGAGATAAAGATGAGGACACATCCATGGATGGTTTAAAACTTATTTACTTTTTTTTATTTATAGATAATTAATCCATAATTAAGGGTCTAACCATTACGTTTTTTCCTACAAACTACTGAAACCAGAAACTACCCAGCAGCTTAAATAACATATGAAAAAAGCTGCATCTATTTAACAGCTGCAGAACTCATAGGACAGAGGCAGTAAAATATAAAAAAAGACGAGTTAAAAATCCTACTGCAAGAATATTAACTGTAATAAAAGAGGAGTCATTAAAACCAGCAGCTAGTTAGGTGCCAGGACATAATAGAACCCATAAGGACAGGCAGAGAATGATGCTAAGTTAGGGAGAAAGAGTCTGTTTTCAGAGAACTTCCTGACAGACACCACAAAAAAGCAACATGAACGGTGACTGTGTGGTCCCCTTCTCGTAAATAAATCAGGCGTCAAAGGTTGATCTGCAGTTAATAAGAGGCCTAAGCCTTCTCCAAGGATTTGTAGTATTCCGTCAGCACAGTCCAAGCCTTAGGAGCCATGAAGCCTTCCGGCGGGTTTTGTCCTTCTCGAGCCAGCTTGCGCATGCGGGTCCCCGATATAAAGTCAAAGTCTTCATGGCTGAGAGAGTAGGAGTAGGGGCAAGGAGGGAGAGAGAGAGGAGCGAGGGGAGATGGGAAAAAGAACATATATTAAAAGCAGGCAAAGTTGCTTATATTCCTTCTGCTTTCTTGATACTTTATAAATTTCTTCTTGGGAGTATAATGCTGTATAACAACTATCATTTCCAGAGGATTGGCCAGCAATGCCACTAAATCTCTAGAACATACACTCTCTACAGTATTCAGCTTAAATAACTCCTGAGGTTTAGCAGCATGATCCAACTGATCTCTCGTGGACGGAATTGAGCCTCTGCTTTCATCTAGCCTGGCTCACTCTCTGTGAGGAAAGAGGGAACTGCTGCTGAGAGAGAACCATCTCCTCCACCTCCTGTCTCAGCCCCGTTCCAAGCAACGGCAGCCATCCTATTTTGTCCCCCCCCCTGCCATGGCAGCAGACCAGCTCTACGTGCTGGTTGAAGGTGGTCATTCCAGTGCTGGTTGAAGATGGACATTTCAGTGGCACTAGAGAATGTGAAAAAAACTGACATTGCATGAAATCTTAGTGAAGGACAGTTTGCAGAACAGAGAAAGTAAAAGCCTCAGAGTCTAGAGGTAAGCTCCACAGCTGTGCCATTGCAAGCCACTGAGCATACATATCTACATATATAAGCACATATTAATAATATGGCACATACAGTTCAAAAAGAAAGAAAAAACCCAGGGGAATAATAAAAATTCCTTCTCTTAAAGATCTTTTTCCCTAAAAAACAGAATTCAGTTGGACAAATGCACAAATGAACAAAGATCAGGATTGTTTATCATTGTTAACATGAAAATCTAAATTAACTTCTCAGGTATGTGGTCATAAGCAGCAAAAGTTCCACAATTTAAATTCTTACTCCTCACAGGACTGAAACAGTAAAAGCGAGATAAGAATGCCAGAGTTCTACCAAATGCTCCAAAGCAAAAAAATATTTATTTTTAAATTAAATAAGCAATTTTACTTACACCATTTGCCCAATTTGCAACATATATGCATGACTCATTCTTTACTTGTCTGTTTGAAATAAAAGCCAAGTATTGATCTCAGATGCACATGCCTCAGATAGAAATAAGAGCCAAGTGTGTGCATCAGAGGGCAGAACCATGCTCAGTAGAGTATGGAAGTTAGCAAGATGCAGAAAGCATTCCACAGTTCCCTTTCACAAAACCACTAGCCCCATAACTTTTTTATTTGGATTGTATACATTTACACAGCAGCACTGCCATACATGCTTTTTTCTTATTGCACTCAGTTCAGGACTGTGGGTTCCTAAAGTGTCACAAGGCAGAAAACCCTACTTTGCTTCAAATCTGCAAAATATAAATTACATAAAAATGAAAACTTAAAGTTGATATAAGCCCATGGGAGAAAAAGTGCTGTCACTTCTTTATAATGCCTGCAAATTTTGTTCCTTGGCAGAGAGATGCCTACTGTTCGCTAACACTGCTTGAAAGTAACTTGCGTTCTTTGCGAAGAACTATTTCTATGAAATACATGTGGGGGAAGTGACAAGATCAGGAAGAGAGGAGTAAAGCAAGTGTTATAGAGTTTCTTCATGTGTGGTTTTCTCTACAGCGTGGCAGCAATACTGAAGTTTGAGCATTAAAAAAAAATGTTAGCTGCTTTATGCCCACCACGCCTATTAAGTTTTCAGAAAAACGCTCAACTTCCTCCCATGCCCTACAAGTAGAATAATGGATCTAAGACAAGAAATTTAGATATGCCATACAAGTTTGCTTCACTAAGACCCCCAATTCCTTTAGCTTCTTCTTATCCCTAGTTGCATAAAAAACAGCTCTAAGAATTGGAGATGTCAAGAAAGAGAGAAACTGGAAAAAAGCTAAGGAGTTCTATAGAAACTATAAGAAAAGAAAAGCATGAGTGAGGTTCGTTTAAGAAACTTACTATATTCAGTACTGCATAACATTCCTAGAAATATTTTTAAAATACTATTAAAAAGTACAAAAGTACCAATGAGACCCTTTCATTATCCCAAGCTTCTCCTTTGAAGAGGTTTTTCTTAAAAAAAAAAAAACAAAAAAAACAAACAAACACAAAGCACACACACACACGAAAAAACCACAAACCACAAAACCTTAATTAATAATCACTAGAGTGACTCAGATGGACCTTTGGCAATATAGACTGTATGTTGAAACAACACAGTAATTTTTGCCTCTTTAAAAAAACCCTGCATTTGCAGTTTTATTGTTTCCAGTTTAATCTACACTTTCATCTATAAAACAGAGTATCTGAGTAACCAATCAATACTCGTTGTCTTTAGTAACGGCAAAAATAAAATCTCCTGAATATCACAAACAGATCTCCATTAAGCAGAAATACCTTATTAGTACTGACACTGTGGTGTGATGTGAATCACAAGTATTTTGAAATAAAACCTATCAGTATGAGTAATTTGCTTTTGTGGAAAAAGAAATTGGAAAGAAGAGTCAAGTAATTTTGTTCACAGTAAATTTTGAGGACATTAGGAGTTATTCTACATAAAATGAATCTGAGCAGAACATGAGAGGGGAAAACATTTGACCATTAAAGCTGCAATGAAATATAAATATCAAAGCCATCCAAATTCCATTCTCAAGTGAGATTTGGAATGACTCTCAATGAAACCTAACCCAAGCCTTTTCTGAGCATGGGATTTAAAAGCCTTTGAAATTTTTTATTTAGTGGCTACTGAAATTAGCTTTCTCTGAGCCACACTGTATGTTAGTAAATGCTTGTAACATTGATTTGACCTCTTACTACCAATTGGGTTTGACTGGTATTGACATAATATTTTGTGCCAATGCAATTAAAAACCTTCTCCAAAAGAAAGAGGAAAAAAAAGCAGAAATAAATCCCCAACAAAAACTTGTCAACAGGAACCCAGGCTTGAAATTTATTACACTGAAACTGTTACTTGCTCCATGGCATAGCATCCTAGAGCCCTATTACACTCAGTGTGGAAAAAGCCTTGGAATCATAGAATGGTTTTGGTTAGAAAAGACCTTTAAGATCATTGAGTTCAACCATCGATCCAGTCCTACTAAGTCCACCTCTAGACCATGTCCCTAAGCACAACATCTACTCTTCTTTTAAACACCTCCAGGGATGATGACTCAACCACTTCCCTGAGCAGCCTGTTCCAGTGCTTGACAACCCTTTCAGTAAAGAAATTCCTTCTAATATCCAACCTAAACCTCCTTTGGCACCACTTGAGGCCATTTCCCCTTGTTCTGTCACTAGCTACGAGGAAGAAGAGACCGACCCCCACCTCACTACACCCTCCTTTCAGGTAGTTTTAGAGAGCTATAAGGTTGCCCCCTCAGTCTCCTTTTCTCCAGACTAAACAACCCCAGCTCCCTCAGCTGCTCCTCGTAAGACTCGTTCCCCAGACCCCTCACCAGCTTCATTGTCCTTCTCTGAACACATCCCAGCACCTCAATGTCCTTCTTGTAGTGAGGGGCCCAAATATGAACACAGTATTGAAGTTGCAGCCTCACCAGTGCTGAGCATTGGACTCAAAGGACACTACAAACCATGCACAGAAGATTAAGAACTCATACACCAGTTCATTTCTTTCTTTCATTTACAAGGATTAATGTTTTAGTCTCTTAAATGGATTTCCCTTTTTTTGTGCAATCAGTAGTTATTTTTCACTATAATACCACAAGTGACTCCAGCAACAATGGCAGTTCTTCATGCTTTGTTATGAACTCAAACACTCTAAAAGCACTGTGTCAGGCTAAGATTTCAAAAAACTTAACAGTTCTTGTGACAAAAAGAAGTTATTGCCAGCTAGCAACTGGGAAATGGCTGCATGAAGATGCCCACTGTCCTACAGGACCTCTGCTGTATTGAGGTGCCAGTACAGTACCTTAATGCAGTGAATTAGGAGACATTTTCCCACTTCAACAATTATTCCCTACAGGTTTAATCTAAGTATAAAACATATTATGTAATTGATTTTTTCCCTTGGGAGCACTAAAGATCAGCCATAATCTTGGGAACCCCGACCTTCTGTTAGAGTATCTGGCATTGTGCAAATGACCTTCTTGGAATTCCCATTCTCTGTGGAGGGGAATATCTGGTGCTCTCAAGGTCTCAAGAAATTACTCTTAAATACAAGACCTGTGATAAAAGTACAGACCACTCATTCATAGTTTTGCCAATTCATAAAATTTTCTTTTTTGAAAGAAATGTATGGAAATAAATTACTTATTCACCCTGGCCTGGCTTCAAAACAACTGCCATGTCCTACTCAGCTGGTAAACTTTAGATCCAATTAATTCCTAGGACAACTCTCCTTTTTTGGTTTCATGCTTCCTCAACAGCATCTTTCATGAGGTGAAATCTAACCTTACAACCCTTTTCAGAAGGATTTTTCACTGAATTAAAATTTGCCTTGGCAGCATCAAGTTACGACTTACAACAGGAGTCAAACATTGTCCCTTACAGTGTCAAGTCTCTGTTATGTCCATCTACATTATGCCTTAGGAATGCCCCATGATGCTGAATGAACCAGCTAGTATCGGCTATGTTCATCATCATGAACCATCATGGCCATCATCAAACTCTTCATGAAAGCAGAACATAATAATGTGATTAATATCAACATATGCAAGCAGATCTCTACCTGCTGTGAATGAAATTCCTTTCTGAGTGGCAGGAGGGTTTAAGTCTTCTGAGCTGCTGTAGGGTTTCATTGTATCCTAAATTATGCACCAATGTTAATTGAGAAGCCATATTAAGGAGGACAGCCAAGTGTGCTTATCTCAGCCTGTTAGTATCACTTTAAAAATCAGGTAACCTATCAAACGAATTTGGGAACAGTATGTACTAGTTGGAACAGCTGTCCTGTAAGTATAACTTGATAGTATTAAAACAGTCATGACAACCATATTAAAAGTCCTGGAAATAAAGTTAAAATCTCTCCTCTTCACAGCTACCCATGCTTCATTCACATTTTACAGAAAGCATGAACAGTCTGCTTCAGTAACCTTACTTACGGGTTTCTTTTAGCCAAAATGATCTCATCAGTTTTCTTTCAGTACCAAAATAAAATAAAAAAATAAATAAAAAATTTCTATTTTCCAAACACTGCTGTGGCTTTTTAAATTGCCAGACTAATTTCCTTTTTTAATTGAGTTTTTTCTCAGCAGCAGTCTGTGGCTGCATTTTATAGGACTGATCTTCTGTAAAGAATTGGGAATCTCTGCTCACCCAAACAACTACTATTATTAAGCCACCAATCCCAAATTACACTTGTCTGTGGTAACTGAGAGGCCTTTTTGGCTGAAGAAACACACCAACTGCTTTTCTGAAGGGATTTCAGCATTGGGTAGGAACTTTCTGGGAGGTGGTGGTGGTTTTTGTTGGCTGCTTGGTTCTTTGATTGTTTTTTTCTTTACACTTTAACACTGGTTCACATATCAGACACACACTTGGAATTTCTCCATTATATCTAGAATTCTTCCTACAGACTTCTCCAAAACACTTACACACTTTTCCAAAACATGTTTGGACATATTCACTGAATCACAGAATGTTAGGAGTTGGAAGGGACCTCAAAAGATCATATTCAATTATTGATGCAAAATTCTATGAACTCTAAAAAAGTAAAAATGGTGATGAGCAAAGGACTGTACCAATATTCATACTAGTTTCTACATGTATTATTTCTTCAGAATGCTATGCAAGTGGAAACTCTCAAGCTTTCCACAGAAACTTGGATTCAGCTTTCTATCTCACTTCAGCAACAATAAAAAGGGAAAATTTTTATTATCCTCATTTTGACCAAAGGGAAATTAAAATTAAGCTAGCTCTACCTGTGCTGCTATGTTACTTCAGACGCATTCCTCAAATCCTTTTTCTAATTCTTAGTTTTAGACACATCTTTTTAAAAAAATGTATTTTAAGACTGCATTTCCATGAGGTGCTAAGCCTATTTCCAAGATGTCCAATGAACAACTTAAAAATTGTGGTGGCTTCATGAGAGAAAATACAAATATAGTCTCAAGCCATTGGTTGTTCACAGGTCTCAATATTTTAAAGGGTAACTTAAGTCAAACAAGTTATACAAGTTAAACTTTGTGCACCACTCTGCAACTATACTCGCTGTGCAGCGAGTATAAAGGATTCTATATCAGTCTCTTCTTACCCCCTTTCCTCACATGCAATGCTCCCTGATTATCCCTGAATGCAACCAGGGTATCTCTGCCTTTCCTTATAAACAGGAGTACCTGGAGACAGAATTGCTGCCAAGTGACTTCAGCTCCAACACACCACCAGAGCAGCTCAGCATTGTTAACCAGCAGCGTAAGGCCCTGACACTCAAAGTGAACAGACACAGAATCATAGAATGGTTTGGGTTGGATGGGACCTTTAAAGACCATTTAGTCCAAGCCCCCTGCAGTAAGCAGTCATGTTCTCCAGACTGCTCCCAAGCAGAGATACCAGGTCTACTGCAACTCCAAGGGCAGTCCGTGGGGGAACATGGTTTGGGATTACCTTCAGAAGCAGAAAGATAATTCGCTAACATCAGCAAAGAGCCCAACTGCAATAATCTCTGCATCTCTTTGCTGCCAAGCCAGGTGTGGGTTCCAACTGCCAAATCAGAGAGACATGCAAGGTAGCAGATGGTGTACATTATGGCTTCTCACAAGCACCTTCCTACACAGAGGAATCTAAGAGGGCTGAAAGAATAGAAGAGATGACCACTCAGGGAGTGAATAACTACTTCCAGCAGCTAAGATACACAGCTCAGCTATGTTACCACTAATACAACCCACTTGCCATAACCTTCTGTGCATCCATTAGTTATGTAAATTCCTGAATTGCCTAGTTGGCTGTCAAGTATCCAAGCCTCAAAGAACTGAGAAAGGTGCAATGGAAATCAAGTTACCCATTTCCAAAAGAAGTGGGACAATGCTTCTATGCATACAACCCCTTCCCCACATTTTGATGCTGTGTTCTTTCACCAGGTAAGTGGTGAGCTCAGGAAAGATTTCCACAAACATCACTATTTCACACCCACGGGTCTTCCACCAGTACTCATTCTCTCCTGTCTCCAGACAACCCTCTATTCCCTGCCATTCTCCTTACAGAATCAAACACCACATGGTCCAGGAGTCTGCCACATTTTTGGGATTACACAGACTATCTTGAAGCGCAGCCACCTGCACCCACCCAAGCTCTAACTCTGTCTGGAGCCTACCAGTGTTGTGCCTATGGCAAGCAGGAGCAATAATGGCTCCCTGCGGGTAGACTGCACGTGTCTGCATTGCCATCTAGAGGATTGCTGCCACACTCCAGTCCACCCTGTAGTTTACAAAGGGAAGGACAGGACAAATGGTCCTACATTCTGACAGCAGCTGAGCAAAACTGCACACTAATAACAGCATGGTCTTTTTTCCAAGACTGACAGAAACAGAAGAAGAATGCCTCAAACCAAAGGGTCCCCACAGGCACGATGAAAGGATAATAGGGTGTGCATATTGCAGTCTGTGCCAAAAGGCCAGAATTATTTTTTTTTAATCATTTGCTCTGGCTAATGAGGTACAATTTTACTCTCCTTGATCTAAATCAAAACTATCCTGCTAGGAGCACAGTATCAATGCTCACAGAATCAATATTCTTTCACAAAGATTTTTCTGTTCCACATAATGGAAATGCTGGCCTCTCACACTGCTACTCCCCTTCTATTCCAGTTCATTAAGAAGTGACACCCCAGTATAAAACTCTTCCACTTTAATCTTGGTGTATTTATCTTCTAAAACTTGCTGAGTTACTTGGACAACAAACAGGACAAATACCCATAGTATCAACTACAACAGCCTTTTGAACTTAATGTTATAGTACATACAAGTTTGCATAAAACAAACAAGATTTACATCACTCTCTAGTTACCATGCACAGCAATGAGGACTTCTAGAGCATCTGATATAATGAAAGGCACAAAGGTAACAAAGCGTTCAACAGCTAGCCAAGAGGCAATATTTTTAGAAAAAGACTTTCATGTCATATAAGCTAAGAATACCATTCCTTCTGATTTTATCCCTCCTAATGAGAATACCATATGCATCAGGACACAGGTCTGATCTGACACTACTGTTCATTGCTTCACTTGAGATAAAAAACAAAACCTGATGCAATGCATCCAAAGAAAAACTTCACAGAACTAGGGGGAACCTTATGCTGGAACACTGCCTATATGGGAGGAAGGAGGAAGGAGGAAGGAAGAACAACTTCAGCAAACTGCAACTGCTAAATAAGCCTCCCTGATTAGCTCCAATTTTAAAACATCTGCAGTGTAGCAAATCATCAAATTTCTAAACACATATGGATATCAGAGTAACACACAGTGAAACTATTTTAATTCTTGTCAGGTTTCAACAGATTTTCCTTTCTCATGCTGCTTATGATTTCTAAACAACAGAAAAACATACCATAAAGTTGTATTTAGTTATGTAAGAAAGGCTAAAACTTTGTGGCTTTTAAAAATAAAAGCAGACTAATTCAGGTGCTTGGAATTTACTGCTGAAATATAAAACAGTTACATAACTTACAATCAAGGTTAAGCCAGCACACTATCTACAAATAAACATAGCTTATGATAAGAAAGACACGACCTGCTGAATAAAAATTGGTGGTTGATTGTCACAAGCCACAGTGACATCCTTGAAGACTTTTATGCTCAGTGTAACTGTAATAAGCAGCTGACGAACAAGAGATAAGAGATGGGTACATTTTTACAGACCAATCCATCCCATGCAGAGTTCATGCTTTCAAAGATGAACTGTGTTGTACAGACATACTTCTTCAGTTTGAAGCAGTAGGAAATAGTCAGAACATAAAACATAAGTTTTTTTAGAAAAACATCTTGCTCAACAGTTTGCATTTCAGCACTAACTTCAACTGCAGCTTGATGTAAAATGAAAGTACAGTTCAATATCTGAACAAAGAGGTTGAAATTAAAATGACAAATCATCTTCCCAGTCCAAGTCATTGGCACCACAACAACACACACAGTGAGTTTTGGATTCCAGTATGCCACATGAGTGAAAAATAATATTGGAACATGCAGAAGGTGAAACTACCTGTCCTGTAACCAGAGAAAAGAAAAAAAAGCCAGCAACAACAAAACAAAGCCAAACAGCTTAAAACCCTGTGACATACAATGGACTCAGGGCATAATTTTGCATTATTCTTAAGCATAGCAAATAACTATTTGTCACCCTCTCTTCTCCAATATCTTCTCCTTGCTGCAGTCTCTCACTTTCTCTTCTATCATATGTGATACATATCTGACATCTGAGAAGCATATTTAGAAAGAAAGCTAATCTTACCATTCTAATTAACAGTAATATTTTTCTGTGTATTTAGCAATTTGTGCAAACATGTTCCAGAATTAGAGAAACTCCAGTACCTGGGAGGAAAAGGGGAGCTTCCAGTGGCAGCTAAAGTTGGATCAGGTTAGTCATGCTGTGAAACTGCACCCTACCATGCTGAAGTCAAGTTGTATTCATGACCTAAACCCACATCTAAACACTGCCATCTTTGAGCAATACGAATTTCATTAAAACAAATTTTTTTTTTAATGTGGGCATGAGGGTAAAAGACAGCTATTGCTCAAAAAGCCTTAAAACAAAAATAAAACTTACTGATCAGAGTCATAATAATCCATGCACTTCTTTTTCTTATTATAAGCTGCAACTCTGAAGGGTACAATTTCCAGTGCTCGAAGGCCTGGAGCCATTGTCAGCACTTTGGCACCATGGGTTGGTTCATAGAGATCTTTCCCAGTGTCAGGGTGTGGCATCCCTGCTGGATCTCGCCCTACAATGTAGAAGTTAGCTCCTGCAACCATTCTTGATCTACAGTGCCACTGAACCTAGAACAGAGACAGGGAAAAACAGTTAAAAGAAGAAAACAGTCAAAATATGACCCTTAAAATGTGCACACATTGTATAATTACCACTTATTCCCTAATCAGACATGATTTTTACTATGGAGCCACAACAAAACAAGGCATCAATTACATGAATCACCATCGAACTTACAGCTAAGACATACTATTCCTGTTTGATTTGCAAATTAGGATGCTTAAGAAGTTACTTTAGCACAGTGTTTGGAACAGTGTAATCAGGACTAGAAATACGGAGCTCATCCCTTTCTTAGCTCAGTTCTTCCTCATGTTGTCACCCTCCAGCCCTTTCCTTTTATATAAAATACTAACACAAAAGCAACTGCTTTGGGAAGCTTAGTGGGATCTAGTCATAATTACGGTAACTTCTCTAAAAGACACCCTGTCCAACAGATAGCTGTCAAACACATCATCGTAAGAAAGACAAGCCAGGTTACTTAAACATAGCGTTCACGAGTGATCTGATCAACCTATCCACACATTAAAAAAGAAAAATTACTATGCTTAGCATTTTCACCTGATGCACGCAGCAAGGATGTTGCCTGAGGCAGGACTTGAACACTTAGTCTGCATTGATAGTAATACCCAAAGGAGATGTAAACTAGGTACATACTGCACATGAATGCTTGGAGCAGGCTTTCAGAGCACTAAGACTGCGTAGTTATACCACAAGCTTCCAAGATGAAAACTGTTAAAGCAACTCTAGTTTTGGTAAATATTTTGTCACTTTTTTCCAATCATTTTGAAATAATTTGATTCTAGCATATCTATATGAACTAGGGAGGAACAAATGTCAAAACCGGGAACTTCAGCTTTACTGAGTTTTTGCTTGGACGAACCAAATCTTATATTTCAAGTATTGTAAATACTGACAAACAGCTTTCCCACATTACTTCACCGCACATTTCAAAATTAGTGGTACAGCTCGGTTACTACTGAAAGTAGCAAAAAGAAAAAAAGACTTCAATGGAAATTCTGCAGACTGTTCAATCACTTGCACTCTACAACCAAAGAAATGCATTCAAATTATTTAGAAATCCATCCCTCTTACTAAATACAGTGAGAGGATTTTTTTTTCCTCCCAAACAAATTGGAACAGTTGGAGCAGTTCATGAAGAACTGTAGCCCATGGGAAGGACTCACGTTGGAGAAGTTCATGGAGGACTCTCTCCTGTGAGAGGGACCCACGCTGGAGCAGTGGGAAGAATGTGAGGAGTCCTCCACACGAGGAGGAAGGAGTGGCAGAAACAACATGTGATGAACTGACCGCAACCCCCATACTGCTGCACCTCTCAGAGGGGAGGACATAGAAAATTCAGGAGTAGAGTTAAGCCTGGGAAAAAGAGAGGGGTGGGGATGAAGGTGCTTTAAAATTTAGGTTTTATTTCTTGTTATCCTACTCTGATTTGATTGGTAATAAATTACATAATTTTTCCCCAAGTTGAGTCTGTTTCATCTGTGATGGCAATCGGTAAGTGATCTCCGTGTTCTTATCTCGACCCACAAGCATCTTGTTATATTTTCTCTCCTCAGTCCTGCTGACCAGAGGGAGTGATAGAGAAGCTTTGATGGGCACCTGACATCCAGCCAGGGTCAGCTCACCACAGTTACAAGCACAGAGTGGGCTATACACAGGAAATTCCAGCGTACCACAGCAGCTAGCAGCATATTTTCTAAAACTACTCTAGCATAGCTCAGAAATTTAAATTTAACAATATCATTTGGGTTAACAGCAAGTATGAACTCCATTTTGAATACGACAATTTAGAACAATGCAAACCACATGTTTGAAACATAAAACTAGCAGTTCTTGTCCCACTTCTACACATCCATACTACTTCAGAACTTATTTACTTTCCTAAGCAGGTGAATTTATTGCATTCTGATACGGAATTTTCCATTATAGAAAATTGCTCCTTTGAATTGAATTGAAAAATGCTCCTTTTCTTCCAAGGTAATTATCAGGAATGTTAAAAATATAAAAACGCTAAATTGACACTTATGAAACTTGTCCATTAGTATCTTTACAGACTGGAAGGCCACATCCATCCTGCAGATAACTGTACTAAGAGCTGCTTGTTGTTCTGTAAAGCACTTGTGCTACAGAAGCAAATCTGGTACCAATGCCTTTTAAATGACCTATGGAAAATTATTAAAGGAAAAGTATTTTGTTATTACTTGGCTACAAACGTTATTGTCCGGCTGTACACTGAGGTCACCAGAAATGCCATATAGGTTAGGAGAAATGTCTTATTCTTTTCAGAATAAGGATTATGGATTTTGTTTCTTCTCATATGATCATGGATACAAGACTGAAGTAGAAGATCTATGTTAATACTCATAAAAGGTCTATGGGGAACAGCACAAGATTTCTTGCAGTCACTTACATACTTCAACTGGATCTGGACTACAGTTTTTTCTCTGGACTAAAAGGTAGTACAAGCTCTGTTTGATCAGTCAACTGGCCAGTAGAAAATAGGTGACACCAACTTAATTTAATTTCGTTTAATTCCATTCCACTGGTGAGATCTATCTACCAGAAAGCTACCATGGAGTTAACCTCTTGAGCCGGGTCAGAATTTGAACTTCCTGTGACTCATGGGCAGGGGAAGAAGGAATGACATCAAGAATCAATATCTCCTAAAGGAACTGCTCTCAAATGAGAGAACATTCATTCTCTCTGCTGCTTCTCACAAGCCTCTAGGGATTCCAACCCAAGACCTAGACTCTGAAGAAAGTGTTGCCAAAGAATTATTTAATACAAAAGCCTTGAAACAATTCTTCGTGGATTAAGTTTGCCAAGAAATAAACAAAGCCTTTTTTTCTCCTCCTTTTTCTAATTTGTGTGTAGCCCTCCAACATACAAACTTTTTGATTAATAGTCATAAAACTTAAGTATCTTAACATTCAGGACAACTATCTGGTGCGTTAACAGCTCTTAGAAATTTTTTTCTGAAAAGGAAGGAGGATTAATTCATTATCATACTGTCAAGAAAGGAACACATAAACCCAATATTGTCTCCCACCATTTCCAGCAAAATCCTCCATTATAGAAGTTTCTTCACAGAAAAATGTTTTGATTGATGACAGAGAGAGCCTCTACAGTCTGGTTTCCCAAGGAAAATTAGTCTCCTCTCTCCATTAAAAAGAACCACAACGCAGAAACATCAGGCATAACACAAAATACTTTAGTGCACTATTAAAGCGGTTTGGTTTTGTTTTAAACTCTTGATGTATTTACCTCAGTTGGCCCAGCATACATCATGGGGGAAGGGAATATAGCCACCACTGTTGTTTCTGGATTCAAGATTCCCTCCTCCAGTACTGCAGCATGTTGCTTCATGCGCCACATGAGAGGAACATCATCCTCCTTTGTCCAGCCTCCAAGTGGATGTAAGAGTAAAACTGGGCGCCGGTAGCCACGTTCCAAAAGCTGCTTATGAGTATCCTGCATTAACAAAGCATGCCCATTGTGCACCGGGTTGCGTAACTGGAACGCAAAGACAGCATCTATGGAGAAAAAGCAAACAAAAGATATAAGGAAAGCAAGTTATTTTATCGGAAGTTGTACAACCATAGGAAAAAAAAATCTTCAAACAGTACAATCTTTCCTCTGAATGCTATTAAACATGTATAATTATGAAGGATCATTATGAAGTTATGAATTATTTTTAAATTATAATCAGTAAGCAAAACTATTAAAACAGAATCATATGAGCATATAATATAAAGTTAAATTCTGAGAGGAAATCAACCCATGCTACCTGTCTTAAAGGGTCTATATATAGTCAGGAGAACAAATAGATATGTTTGTAACAAAACAAATAAAAGGGGATTTAATGTGCCTCAATAAGATTCTTTCACCTAAACAGCTTAGTAGAGTTTATGCACAGAAGAACAAATCAAGGCTAACTGCTATTCCAAAGTATTACAAACCCTTCAACGAAAAAGCCTTGACACAACAAGGATTTCTCCCTTCTGCAAATTAAGATGAACTAAGGCACCCTGCAAGACAGCAAAATCACCATAACTAAGAGGTTTCCCCAATAAGGAACCAAGGAAATACAGAGAACAGGGTTTTATCAGGTATCAAATATACTTATTTAAAGGCTAGCTGAAACAAAGACTGGTAACTCAAACCTGCAGATCCTGGAAATACCAGTCTCCGAAATACTGACCACACTGAAAAAAGACAGGAGCCAATCTCAGTTTCCACTCTTGGTGTTTATCTCTTCCCTCACATTTAGAAGTGCTTAGCAGCCTGTCAGTCACTGCCACAGTGAAGGCAGCATTGCTCTCTGCTTTATAGCATTACTCAGCCTCTTACTTGTCGGCTCAACACAACTGGTTTAGTGAGAAAAACTGTTTTGTTTCTTCTGCAATATAAATCTAGCCATTAGATCACAATTTTTAACTGTGATTCATTCCACTTTGCACCAGTCTACTTGCATTACTGTCATAAGCTTTGCTCCCCAGAAAGAGTATGAAACAGACTTAAAAACAGAAGACCATGGAAGCTCAGCACTCAACCATACCTCTACAGTTGTAGCTGAACTTGATAGTTTTTAAATCCTGTTCTACCACATTTTAGCATCTTCTCTTGCACTAGGAACATACCTGGTGTGTATGGAAAGATCAAATTCAGAACCTCAGGCATTACCAGCTTTTCTTGTATATTTAGGCAATATATTATATTTAGATCATAAAAATTAATACCAGTGAAAGGCAAACAATGCCACCTAAGAAAGCATTCAAAATCTTCATCCTTGAAACAATGCTAGCTCCTGTACTACTGAGGTAGCAGGCACCTGGATAAATCTTCGCAGGAAGAAACAGAAAAGAAAAATATACTCACCAGCATTCATTTCCTTGAATTTCTGTCTTAGTTCAGCTGGAGTGAGACGGTATTGATCAAGCCCATCATTCCAATAGATACGATCAAGGACCTGTAGATCTCCACCTACAAGCCAGTTGCCTTGCTCCATAACCATCTAAGAAAAGAAAGGAAAATCCTTATTAGGATTGGTTGTCAGCTTTTCCAGAGCATCTATAGTAATCGCAATGGGGGCAC